>NW_028257243.1:0-191590 GCF_035046125.1 Drosophila serrata | reverse complement strand
AGCTAACAATCTGGCAGCACGCCGGTAGTCAATTTTCCTCGTATTCTGTCCTATATTTTCCATCGCGCCTACTAACACCTAACCCAAACAGGCACGTGCCTGGTGTCATACGGGCCACTTGTATGTACTGACCTTAGTGCATCAACGTCCAAGATAGTTCCAATGTCATCTATATGATATAGTGGTCCGATTCGGTCCGCTCCGATATACATACATATATACATGTGAGGGTATATAGAAGACTAACTGCAAAGTTTCATTTAGATAGCTTCTAAATTGAGATATTAGACTGCGTAGAAAACGTAGAAACGTACATCTACAGATGGTTAAACTCCCACGCAAAAATGAACAACAATTTTAAATGTAGCGCTATGAAACATTCATAAAGTGTAGAAACGTACATCTACAGATGGTTAAACTCCCACGCAAAAATGAACAACAATTTTAAATGTAGCGCTATGAAACATTCATAAAGTCAGCCAGTTTAATTTGACCTTGAAGAAAATAACTGATTATTGATATTGATATTGATATTGATATTGATATTGATATTGATATTGATATTGATATTGATATTGATATTGATATTGATATTGATATTGATATTGATATTGATATTGATATTGATATTGATATTGATATTGATATTGATATTGATATTGATATTGATATTGATATTGATATTGATATTGATATTGATATTGATATTGATATTGATATTGATATTGATATTGATATTGATATTGATATTGATATTGATATTGATATTGATATTGATATTGATATTGATATTGATATTGATATTGATATTGATATTGATATTGATATTGATATTGATATTGATATTGATATTGATATTGATATTGATATTGATATTGATATTGATATTGATATTGATATTGATATTGATATTGATATTGATATTGATATTGATATTGATATTGATATTGATATTGATATTGATATTGATATTGATATTGATATTGATATTGATATTGATATTGATATTGATATTGATATTGATATTGATATTGATATTGATATTGATATTGATATTGATATTGATATTGATATTGATATTGATATTGATATTGATATTGATATTGATATTGATATTGATATTGATATTGATATTGATATTGATATTGATATTGATATTGATATTGATATTGATATTGATATTGATATTGATATTGATATTGATATTGATATTGATATTGATATTGATATTGATATTGATATTGATATTGATATTGATATTGATATTGATATTGATATTGATATTGATATTGATATTGATATTGATATTGATATTGATATTGATATTGATATTGATATTGATATTGATATTGATATTGATATTGATATTGATATTGATATTGATATTGATATTGATATTGATATTGATATTGATATTGATATTGATATTGATATTGATATTGATATTGATATTGATATTGATATTGATATTGATATTGATATTGATATTGATATTGATATTGATATTGATATTGATATTGATATTGATATTGATATTGATATTGATATTGATATTGATATTGATATTGATATTGATATTGATATTGATATTGATATTGATATTGATATTGATATTGATATTGATATTGATATTGATATTGATATTGATATTGATATTGATATTGATATTGATATTGATATTGATATTGATATTGATATTGATATTGATATTGATATTGATATTGATATTGATATTGATATTGATATTGATATTGATATTGATATTGATATTGATATTGATATTGATATTGATATTGATATTGATATTGATATTGATATTGATATTGATATTGATATTGATATTGATATTGATATTGATATTGATATTGATATTGATATTGATATTGATATTGATATTGATATTGATATTGATATTGATATTGATATTGATATTGATATTGATATTGATATTGATATTGATATTGATATTGATATTGATATTGATATTGATATTGATATTGATATTGATATTGATATTGATATTGATATTGATATTGATATTGATATTGATATTGATATTGATATTGATATTGATATTGATATTGATATTGATATTGATATTGATATTGATATTGATATTGATATTGATATTGATATTGATATTGATATTGATATTGATATTGATATTGATATTGATATTGATATTGATATTGATATTGATATTGATATTGATATTGATATTGATATTGATATTGATATTGATATTGATATTGATATTGATATTGATATTGATATTGATATTGATATTGATATTGATATTGATATTGATATTGATATTGATATTGATATTGATATTGATATTGATATTGATATTGATATTGATATTGATATTGATATTGATATTGATATTGATATTGATATTGATATTGATATTGATATTGATATTGATATTGATATTGATATTGATATTGATATTGATATTGATATTGATATTGATATTGATATTGATATTGATATTGATATTGATATTGATATTGATATTGATATTGATATTGATATTGATATTGATATTGATATTGATATTGATATTGATATTGATATTGATATTGATATTGATATTGATATTGATATTGATATTGATATTGATATTGATATTGATATTGATATTGATATTGATATTGATATTGATATTGATATTGATATTGATATTGATATTGATATTGATATTGATATTGATATTGATATTGATATTGATATTGATATTGATATTGATATTGATTGGACAGTGCATACGATGGAGAGATGGAGAACGGATGGAGAGAAAGAAAGATCTGCATTTGGGAACGCCGCTGAACCCACACAGCCGGTCCAGCGTTATGTATAATTGCCTACACACACACGCATGTACATAGGCATATTTGAATTATAAAGGCAGAATTTATTCAATACGCTTTTGTTCCTGCCTGGGAATCCCTCTTGCAATGACCTCTTGTTAGTTATACAAGGGGGGGGCACAACTATACACTGAGGTTATTGCATTGAAGCGAAAGATTGCATTGGGTAACGGGCTCGTAAGTTGAAGTGCAGAGATCTGCATTAACTCACCGCAAGTTCAAGTACTTTGCACACAACCAATTTATTTTGTAGACTAGCGTCTCAAACCACCGCACCTAAAAATGAGAGGTGTTTTTCAATTTGTTTTTTTTTTTTAGCGCTTTTTCTATCCAGTGCCATATATAAGCAGTACATATTGTTCACGTCAGGCGGCGGCCGCTGCGCCGTCTCTGTCCACCGAGCTTCCAAAAGAACGGCCAACTACTCTAATCTAATCTTCACTTCTCGGGCCCGCCCCCGAACTGTTAAGCTTAGCTTATCAGTCGGGAGCGCGGCCCGTATGTTTAAACTATTGAGTACTTTTTATGCACCGAAATAAAGCTGACACACTGAAGCGAGCCCAACGACGCCCCGACTTTTTTCTTTCAGACCCCGACGGGATAATTTTTCGTTTCGCTACGTGGGATGTTTCGCTTCACCCCAAGGATCTTTAGCGGCAGGATTCCCCCCACACACACACATATTTGGTCTCTCGAGCCGGATTCGGGTATTCTTCCGTCCTCTCACCGGCATTTCTTGGTGATTTTTCCGCTAAAGCTTTCTTTCGTCTCGTTCTTGCTGCATTTTTCGGTCGCACTGATGGAAGATTAATTGTTTTTTCTTCGTGTAAGCTTAAAATCCAAGTTGTTCTGACACAACGGCAGTTGATAATTTCATATTTCTCTTCGTCTCCGATCATCAAAATTTCTATCCTTGTCCGTTTTGTGTGCGCCGCCAAACTTCTAGCCATTTATTTAGGTTCCCATTGTCCATTCACTTCCCAAGGGTCGAGGCCTATGTCCAGCCACCTACACAAAAACCCATTCTAAGCTTGTGCACATATTTCCGTGCAGAAAAATTCTCCGTGAGCATTAAAATTGTGTTACGGAAAAAAGGCATTTTTAATATCGGTCAGTCGGTGTCCGCATGTTTCAGGAATTCACCCTGTTCGCCGATCAGTCCGCCGTTGCCGCAATATTTTTTCTAAATTTTTTTATGCTGTATCCATACACATTTTTATGTTTACGCAATTCGATACAGTCCGCTTCTCGACGCTTCTCTGTGCCAATACATGCCCTTATACATATATTTTGTAATATATTTTCTTCCTCCGATTTCTCTGATCCCGATAATATAATTTTAAAATTCAAACAATCACTAACGAAACCTAAACGCAAACACGAGTGTTTTTAATTGTTTTCAACTGTATTGTTATTATTGCCTTTTAGTTCTTTGGTTCCCACACATAGGAACCGCTGGCCGTCGGCATAATCAGCGACAAAAAACGGATGTTTTTAAATTCCACCTTTCCGGCGCTGAAATAATTAAACATCTGCGTCTGAAAATTTTCTAAATTAACAAATATTTAGATCCATAATTTTTTCCCAATTTTTTCAGGCACACATTCACACTTCAGCCACTTCCCAATCTGCAAAATATTCTCCCTACATAAGCCATGTCTTTTGGGAAAATGTGGAAAAGAGCTACGAGAGCTGCTTCTTCTTTCCGTGCCCGCTGATAGTACGGCCACCGCGATAGTGCTTGAATCCAAATACAACGATTTCCATTTCGTGTATTCAAGATGTGTTGCCCAACTTCAAGAAATATACAAGGGCGCCACCCAGTCAACTCAGACTTTCGACAATTTTCAACCACCCCCTTCTGCGGTTTGTCGTCTGCCACCGGTGGACACCAAAGTTTTCGCTATCTTCGGTATCCCACATTCAGAGACCTTTTTACTGCGATATATATTCACAACTCGCGTCTCACCCCGATGGAGAAATTGTTCAACATACTATCCAAAACAAGTTGCGATGCGCCCGCCATTGTTTCTAACTTACGACGAGCTGGACGCGTTTCTGACCGAGCGCCATCGTACGCTGAAGGCCATCGACGGCGTCACGCCTACCGGCTCAGGGCATTTTCAGTCAAGATCGCCGACTACATGCGTCCCAAAGCACCGCCTCCATTCTTCCGAAGTCAGGCACCCAGATGGTGTGACCTGTGTTCCAGGAAAACCCACCCCGTGCCTATATGTCCCCGTTTCCTCGTAATGACCGTATTCAGATATTGTTCGAAAAATTCCGATCCAAGGGATTTCGTCGTTCCCCGCTCGAGTTGTAACTTCTCCCGATTCCGTCTATTACTAGGTCCCATACGACGGCATCAAAAGCAGCCGTTCCACAGGCACTCACTCTTACCGCTGTCGAGTCTGCAGTGCCATGAATTCATTTTTTACTGAATGTGTTTCGTTATATTATCTGCCAAGCTCGAATAAACCGCTGTGGTTTACTAAAGAGTTGAGCCGACTTAAAAATAAAAAATCTAGACTGTATGCTAAATTTAAAATCACCGGTTCTCAATCTGCCCTTTCATCTTATTTATCAGCTCGGTCAAACTTTACCGTGCTGAACGCGCAGTGTTATAAAAACTATTTAACTCGTTGTAGGGCCCAGTTCTCACAGGACCCAAAAATGTTTTATAATTTCGTTAACACTAAACGTAAGCCTAAAACAAATCCTTCCTATCGCAAATAATGATCAGGCAATACCCGATCTATTTTCGCAGTTTTTTCAAACAACCTATCCAAGCTCTTCGTATTTACACCAGACTTATTCCTACGACATACCCAAATCAAACTAAATTTTCTGTCCTATCCTAAACGAAAGCTCTCTTCTTTTAGATCTTCATTGTGTCAAGCCAGTTTATTCGCCAGGTCCCGACGGAATTCCTGGCTGTGTGCTCAGGTATTGTGCCGACGCCCTGTGCTATCCTCTTCTGAAACGTTTTATCCTTATCATCCTTAGAAACCTCCCACTTGCCATTATTTAGAAGGAATTGTTTATTATTCCTCTCCACAAAAAAGGTTGCAAATTGGATGCCAGCAATTATAGAGGAATCTCTAAGTTGTCGGCCATCCCTAAATTATTTGAAAACATTATCACCCCTCACTTACAGCACCTTTGTAGATCGGGTATTTCTCCATGTCAACATGGTTTTATTAAGCGAAGATCAACAACAACAAATCTTTTGGAGCTCTCTTTCTATATTATAAAGGGCTTCCATAATAATTGTCAGACAGATGTAATCTCCTCGTTAGATAACTCGATTCAATGGGTTTTCCAAGTGATCTTCTTAATTGGATCTCTAGTTATTTGAATGGCAGGACGCAAAAGGTCCTCTTTAAGAATAATTTATCCAATGTTCTGGCGTCCCGCAAGGAAGCCATTTGGGACCCTTATTTTTTACATTATTTATAAATGACCTGCCAAAAGTCTTGACTAACTCCAGAGTGATTATGTACGCGGATGACGTCAAGCTTTGTGTGCAATACAATGACGTCGCCTGCCAGTCGGATTTACAAACAGATCTTAATAATTTTCCAAGTTGGTGCGGTGTAAACTTATTAAACTTAAATGGCTCGAAATGCAAGCTAATGACAATATCTGGTGTCGTTCCTAAGCTTGCTACTTACACGCTGAACTGCTGCTCTTTGGAAAAAACTAATACTGTTGACGATTTGGGTGTCCGCTTGGACCCAAAACTTGACTTTATTGATCATATTTCGTCTATGGTGAATAGAGCCAGGGGTGTGCTTAGATTTATTAAACGGTGGTCGAAGGAATTCAATGACCCCTATGTTACTAAATCCTTATATACTTCCTTAGTTCGTCCTATCCTAGAATATGGATGCTGCGTTTGGAGCCCTCAGTAAGGCGTCCATAGTAAACGCATTGAGTCGGTTTAAATTGGGATGCAAACCAAAGATTACCTTCCTACTCTAGTAGACTCCTATTAATAAACTTGCCGTCCTTAGCCAATCGTAGAACGATGCTAGGGATAACCTTTATTTTTAACCTTATACATGGTGATGTGGAAAGTGCTGACTTGTTGAGTCAGCTTAATTTCCATGTACCATGTAGAACTACTAGATCCTATATCCCATTAGTGTTGCGCCACTGTAGAACCTCCTTTGAACATCATGAACCTTTTAGAGTGTTATGTGCAAATTATATAATTATCTAACGTAGATACCCTTCCCAAATTAAACTTAGTAAGCATGCAAGCTAACAATATGGCATCACGGCGGTAGTCAATTTCCTCGTATTCTGTCCTATATTTTCCATCGCGAATACTAACACCTAACCCAAACAGGCACGTTCATACGGGACACTTGAATGTACTGGCCTTAGTGCATCAACGTCCATAATTAAATCCATTCGCTTCGAAATCAGGCTTAGTGCTGAAAAGACGATCAGCGCGGTGTCCACTAACCACTGCTGTTACAACTGTTTGGCACACGAGCATTCCCAAGGCAAGTGCCGCAGTGGTGGCCGATGCAAGACGTGCAATCAGCATCACCACACGCTCCTGCATATGCCTAGAAGTCCAGTTCCCGCACTCCGATTACAACATTGGGTCCCTCCGTATTCCTAACTCACGCTATTTACTGACCGCTCTTCTAATATTTATATTATATTTTTTCCACTCTTCGAAAAGATGTCGCCGCTTCGCGCAAAGCTCTGGAGGGCAGACGAACCTGAGGTCCAATCCAACCAAAGCGGATTTTGCCCTGAACGTCATCTGCAACGGACGTCGAAGTCTCCCTAGGCGGCAGTCGCTTCGATCCCTTCATCCCTTCTGCAGCGTCTTGTTAAAGGGACCAATATGTTGCAGCCCGAGTAATTGCAAGAGAGGGGCGAATGTTCACGTCAGGAGGTCCGTCGGGGCGGCCGCTGCGTAGCCTCTGTCCACAGAGCTTTCAAAAGCAGCTCTTGCACTCCCTCATGTCGGCTCTTCGCGCACTGCTCAGAGAACTTATGTAAGTGCTCCCGATGCTTGTTCGGTTGTATTCCTTTCTTCGTCCTTACGGAAAAGTGGTTTGTTTTCCAACCACTCGCCTGGTTGTTGATCTGGTGGATTTTCACCAACCTGCTTCTAAAGAACACAGGAAATAAAAATTATTCGATAATTTCCAATTCCTGGTCATCTCATTCTTTTTAATATAGTGCCAACATATTCTGTCGCAATCTGCATGTTTTCTGTTCTTGAACAGTCCAAAATAGTTTGTATCTGTTTCCCCAGAAGCCCCTTTAACTAGCTTTAATTTTGTTTTGAATGATTTTCAGCTGTTCGATTAGCGTTTGTCATATGGATGATGGGGGTGAAGATCTGTTTCCCAACTGTTATACACGAATGAACTTTGTGGGAAAACAGTATAAACAGTATCATATCTTTATGTTAGGAGGCCCTCTGCGTCGGCCGCTGCGCCGTCTCTGTCCACGGAGGTTCCAAAAGCTGCTCTTGCGCTCCCGTATGTCGACACTTCGCGCCCTGACCCTCGAGCGAATCTACGTCCTGCCGCTTTCTGCACCTCTGTATTCCCAGTCGCTTCCGTGTTCCCGAGCTTCGCTCGCTGCCAAATGAGCAGTCGGATTTTTTAGCCAAATTTTGGATGATTTTCATGCGAACCCGATCGGTGGGTAGGAGGCACCGTTTAGGTAATGTTATCATTCGCTGTTATTTATGCGTGGCCGGGGTAATTCATGATGCCGACGTCGCTGCTCGACTTAAGATCAAATTCACCTTGAGCGCTCAGTGGGGTAATTCATGGTGAAGCTCATTTTTTTCATTTGTCTAAATTAAATTGTTAGTTGTATTAAATCATTTTCGACCATACTCAGAAACTTTTTTAGAATATTATACGGCCAACTGGGGATTGAAACTACGTCTAAATATTTACCAGTCCGGCCGCTAACACATCGCTCCAAGTACACAACTAAAATTGCGTCGGCGATATACATACATGTGCATATCGAGTGTGCGAGGGACAACAACATGACTTTGACTTTGCGGTCGCGAGGCAATCGTGACGCGTGGCTCAGGGGTTAGAGCACCCGCCTTCCAAACAGGCTAGTGCGAGTTCAAATCCCGCTTGAGGCAAACTTTTTCTTAATGTATTTTTTAATTTGTTAATTAAATGAATTTATTTTAAACAAATTTTGTTTCTGTTAAAGATTGACCAACAAAATTCAAATAAATCAATAACTGTGGATACATAAGATAACAAAATAATACTACATAAAAAGTATACAAACTCTCGAAAATATAATATTAAGTTCATAATAATAGGATTCTATTCTCTAAATATTTTACGATTTTCATTTATATGAATTCTACGTAGTTTGAAAAGCAAAATGTAAAATAACTACGGGGATTTTCTTTTTTATGTCTTCGGACTTCGTGTTCAAAAAATATCCCGAAAGGGAAATACCTCAGCACAGAACTCTACGTTGAACGGAGCAGCGTTCGATTCAGGTACTGAATTCCGCGCTTGCCACATTGCTGAACTGAGGACCATGCATAAGTCCATCCTTGCTCGACATAGATCTTTAGGACGACTTGCTGTTGCTTCCAAGAACAAAACAAACAGTTAAAATTGTGTTGACGTTTGTACACAGTGTGGTCTCAGTTCACCGCTGGTATATGTACATACATATATCAAGAAACCGTCTAGACAGCTAATAACAATAGTTGATAAACATAAAAAAGCGGGTTGTGACAAATGTGTGTGTAGTGTACACTTTACATTGTTGGATTTAAAGTGTGTTTCAGCTGAATTATAAGTATAATTGCCAAATTAAAGATGTGGTCACACTGGATGACAAGTCACTTTTTACGTGTGAACGAATATTAAAATTACTACATATAGTACATATGTACAAATAATTGACCTTTTTCTTTCGGCATTGGACGACAATTAATCATGATAATCACCGTAAAGAACCTTCAACAGCAAACTTTTACCATAGAGTTTGATCAGAGTAAAACTGTAAATTATAAACATATGTATTAATTATTAATTTAATTTTAAATACATATCTACGCATTTTGTTGTATATGTGTATTGAATGTCCATTAAACATATTTGTTATACTAATTTGGCTATACTTTTTTGTTGTTTAAAGGTTTTGGAACTAAAGAAGAAGATATACGAAGAGCGCGGTGCCGAGTATATTGCTGAAAAGCAAAAACTTATTTATGCCGGTGTCATACTGATTGATGAACGCACTATTGAATCTTACGATGTGGACGAAAAAAAGTTTATTGTTGTGATGCTTACGCGAGATGCATCAGCTCGACCAGCGGAAACTGACACCACAAACAAAGTTCTTAAAGACTCGGAGCTTGCAACAGCGGGAAATATTGAAAAATCTGAAACTAAATATACTGAAGATTTGCAAAGTACGGAAGCGGCCCCTGTTGCCGATGCAGCTCCCCCTCCAAGGCCAATTTCCAATTCTGATTTAATTGGGGAATTGGCAAATGCATCTTTGCAATCACGTGCCGAATCGAATTTAATTATGGGCGATGAATATAATCAAACTGTTCTATCCATGGTCGAAATGGGCTATCCACGAGAGCAAGTGGAACGTGCTATGGCTGCCAGCTTTAATAATCCAGAACGTGCCGTGGAATACCTTATAAATGGCATACCTGCCGAGGACGATGAAGCGATAAACCCAAGTTTGATTCAACTTTCGGGTCATAGCAATAACTCGGCAGCATCTACAGCCGAACGTCCAACGGAGTTGATTTCAGGTAATCACAGCATCGGTATAGGCATATCTTTATCAGCGTTGCCCACGGTCAACTGTCTTTTCAACTACTGCGTTCTTACGCACCTATGTATAGTGTAAACAAGTGATCGGCACATCTCGATCGCTGAACGCAAGTTACGAGCGTTTAGGACGAGCAAGTGCTGGTGCTTCCAAAAACAAAACAGCGTGGTCTCAGTTCACCGCTGGTATATGTATGTATATCAATAAACCGTGTAGATAGCTAACAGCCATAGTTGATAACCAAGTATACTCGACCTTAACTTTTCTTAGGCCTAAATATGATATATTTGAGTTATGTATCGATATCGAAAGAAAAGGAAACTATACCTGCAATAGAAGAAGTGAAAAGTAAGAAAGAAGTAATGCCTACTTTCAATTTATTCACCTTTTAATTTTTTATATTCAAGTTACAGTTAAAGTTTCTTTATAATTAATAATTATTTAAAAAAACGTTAAAGTTATAATTATTGTTTTTATTAATTTTTTTCGTTCTTATGACAGCTATGTGATTTAGTAGTCCGGTTTACATGAAATATACAAGAGAGATTATATAAAAGAGTAACTGCAAAGTTTCATTCAGATAGCTTCGAAACTGATAGAATAGTTTGCGTAGAAACGGACCGTCAGACATGGCTAGATCGACTTGGCTGTTGGTGCTGATAAAGAAAACAGCTTACTGTAATTTTTTTTCCTTAAAACTTTTGTATTATTACTGTACGATTGTGGTCAGAAACGTAAACAATTGCTTTTTTTAACAATAATCAAATTTTTTGTAGATCCGTTTGAATTTTTACGCAGCCAGCCACAATTTCTTCAAATGCGATCATTAATTTATCAGAATCCCCATCTTTTGCATGCGGTTTTACAGCAGGTAAGTGTTTATTATAATAATCTCTGTGGATATTTTCACGATATTTTTACAGATTGGTCAGACAAATCCAGCCCTCTTGCAACTTATATCGGAGAATCAGGATGCGTTCCTCAATATGCTAAATCAACCGATTGATGGCGAAGCAGACTCTGGTTCTGGCGACACTGTTTCTCGCACTCGTGATCCCGCCCAGATTGCAAATATATTTGCATCTTCAGACGCGCAAGAAGCAGGAAGAGGAACCTTGGCTGTTGGAGGAAATACCACCGATTCAACGGAGAACTTAGACTTAGAACAACAGCCACCAGGAGTTGGAGTTGCAACCATTCGCTTAAATCCTCAAGATCAGGGCGCCATAGAAAGAGTATTGGAAAAACTACATTTTAAATTTTAATAATTTTTCACAATTTTTTCCCTTAGCTAAAAGCCCTTGGATTCCCAGAGGCACTTGTATTGCAAGCATACTTCGCGTGTGAAAAGGATGAAGAACTAGCTGCAAATTTCTTACTTTCATCTAGCTTTGATGATTAAGTTTTCGAAAAAATGAAAAACAAAATGACAAAAATACACAGCATACAGAAGAAATCGTTACGAATAAAATTATAGATTATTTAAACTGAAAATGTATATATCTAACTACAATATGTGTAAATTTTTGTACATTCCCATCTGACTTTAACTGCTAATTTCTCGTTTGCGGTTCGCCGTTTAGCAGTTACCATATAAAAAAAAATTTTCTGGACGAGATGGATTATCAAATTTATTTTAAATAATTTTTGCTCTGAAGTTAATAGTGGAACGTTTGAAATGCTGGCAAACTTGCATTGGACACAGAGCATCAGTTGACAAAGATTAGTCTTTTTGATTGCATCGCGTAATCAGTGGAAGCAGACAAAAGTTAATTTTATCATAGCAATTGACCGTTTCTTGGTTTATTTTTAAAATTAAACATTTTTCCATTTTTTTTAATTTTTTGGAAACAAGTTTTTACATTATGCTATCGTATTTTATCTAACCAGAACATACAACATTCGCAACAATTCATATAGAATAAATAAAATAAAATCTTGCTCATATTTTGCGAAGGCACCTTAAATTTGAAAATATATAAAAAAAAAAAAAGAAAGGAAGCTAACTTCAGCACGCCAAAATTTATATAACCTTGCAGATAGAACTTCGATGACTAGAAATTGTGAAATGATATAAAATGGCTATATATCAAATTTGATGAAAATCTGTGAATATGTTGATAAACTGAAAAAGTTGTAATTTTTAATTGTATAAATTTCTCGATCGTTCCTATGGGAGCTATAGTATATAGTCGTCCGATTTTCATAAAACTGTAGTGCACAAAATTGTAGAATAATATAAGATGCCTATATGTATGTACCTCAAATTTGTATTTAGTTCTGTTAAAAAATGAAAATGTTATAATTTTTTTTTTTTTAATTTTCCGATCATTCCTATGACAGCTATATGATATCCGGCCTGTTCCGACATATATACGAGTGAGAGTATATAAAAGTACAAAAAAAATTTCATAGCTTCAAAACTGAGAGACTAATTTGCGTAGAATCGGACAGACGGACATGGCTAGATCGACTCGGCTGTTGATGCTGATCAAGAATATATATACTTGATATGGTCGGAGGTCATCACTGCGTTGCAAACTTCTGACTGAAATCAATCAATGACTAGGAATCAATCACTGTAACAATCGTATCTTTTTGATGATGCTGAGGTATTCGATCAGCTGTTATTAGATAGCGGATGGTGCTCTGTGAGAGTTTTTACGTATGGGCAATTCTCCAGAAAGGTCCACCGCGGCCAAAAACTTAAAATTGCTTAAAAACGAGTATTTTAAACATAAAAAATTGGTCAGATTGATCAAGACTAAGAACATTTTTCATTATCTAAAATAAATTTCAAAAAATCGATGTCAAACACGCGCAAATTCAAATGTTTTTATTAAAAAAGTCATAAAAAATTTTGTAAAATTATAGTTAAGTCTTGGCGCATGTTTTTTTTCAGTTCGAATGCGTACGAATGACGCATTCGACACCAGCGAATTGCCCATATGTCAAAAATCAAAATAGCTAAAAACCAAAACTAAAACTAAAAATCAAAATAATCAAACGAATGGAATACTGCGTAGAAAAGGATTTAATTTTACATTCCTGCATTTACATCGATACCAATATGTATCTCGTGCTTGTGGAAATAAACTATAAACACTTATTCTGGATTCGTTTCGCAAAGTATCGATAGGTACTTACGTTATTTAGGGGATTTCCTATACGACATATACCCACTTCCACACAGTTCATCCGTGTGAAACAGTTTGGAATCATTCAAAATATAAAGAAAAAAGGTTTAAGTGGTTTCTGCAAAATAATTTAAAAACTTTTTTTAGGGGGTTCAGCAACAAAAGACATACATATTGGGAGACCCACAAAATCTTTTAGAATGAAGTAAAAATTTTAAAATAGTAAAATATCGAATTTGCACCGGCAAAAAGGAGGTAAGTTGCATCGAAGAACTATCCCAAAAAACAAGTCCATCAAGTTCGGATGACCAAACGATAGAGAACAAAACCATAAATTTTAAAGCCGGATGAATGAAGGAAGATGGATCTCTGTGAGAAGACCCTATAAATGACTGAATTACTGAAAATATCGGAAACTGAATACAGTTATTCCCATACAAACTATCGTATAAGGAGTTCAGCTTCGCTGAAAATATCAACTGAATTACTGAAAAGTCAGTGTGGCTTACTCTTTTTTAGTAAGTTAGGCACAGCAGCACTTTTCCCCATGTGATTCAATTCAAAACTATGATTATTTACGGCAATTTAAATTAATTTTTTAGAAAAATGTATCATATTAATTGAATATTTTCAGCCGATTGTTGGTCCGACCTTTTGCAATTAAAACATCACCGTCTTTTAACAGGCAAGGATGAATTGAAAAGAAATTTCAAGGGATTTTGTGCTTGATTTAGGAAGGCAATACCGCAAAGCCCTTAAGGCATAAATATAAAAATAGGTCATCCAAGAATTTCATTTGAAACAATCATATCCATAATATTGGAAAAGCAATTCGGACATGCAAATGCTTAATAATATCTCAAAATACTCAATTTGATTGATTTTTCGAGCCATTTTCCTTGATTGTTTACAATTTGTTCATTAAAATGTTTGAAATAAGTTTAAGAATTCAGTCGCTCGCATTTTGGGTCGTTCCCTATCCGGCTGAAAATATTGGCCAAATATCGCGATACAGCGCCGATTTAACGTATAGGGAATCCCCTAATTATAAATAGCGTATTTAGCTGATTTAGAAATATTTTTTAATAAGTCAAGCTCCACCCATGAATGGGAAATACGTTTTCTAAACTTGATAAATAATGAAAGTAATACTTATATCCGAAAAATTTATTATGTAACCAGTTTTTAGTTATACATATTATATATATATATATATATATATATATATATATATATATATATATACATATGTGTATGTACTTATACCATATTTTATAAATATTTCTTATATAAATTGAAAGGGTTTCGGCATTAAATCGGCGTTTTTATGATTAATGCCCATTTTAAAGCCTATAAATATATGAAATGTCCATTTGAAGATATTATATAGATTTCTATGGAACACAATATGGATATTTTTATTAATTGTTAAATATATATATATATATATATATCGGCTTAATTTATTAAATGTATAGTTTTGGGATAAATATATAAATAATTATTTGCATGCGTCATATATATTACTTATTTGTTTATTTAGTAAATATATATAATTTTAATATATATTTATTTACCCATTCATAATTAATATTTATTCCGTTTTATTTTATTTACTATATATAAATATTTTCTCATTGTAAAATATTCGTTGTAAATACTTTTTGTCTTCATTTTTATAAGAAGTTGTATTATGTAAAATCGTACAAATTGTTGTAAAAAAATATTCTCTTCGTACGTATGTACAACCATTTTGTAATTTTTTAAAAATGATTTCTTTAATTGATTCGGATCAAAATACATGTTTGCTAAGACTAAGAAACGTTGACTTCTCAATCAATTTTTATGGATTGGTACTCAAATTCGATGGTAAAAGAACCTCTACTTTCAATTTTGAAAATAAACAACAAAATAAATATATAAATTTGTATATTAATCAAGTTAATAATTCTATCGAATTTCAAGTTCATTTGGTATTTAACATATATATTTAGAACAATGTTGCAAATGTTAAATTTATTAAATATTATTAATAGTATTTATTTTTTTAATGCTTCGTTTTGGGCCAAAAATTAATTCAAATTGTTAACTAATTTAAATTTAAAAAATCATTCAGATAAAAAGTATTCGTTTTTCTCTGGGATTTAACAACTTCACAAATAATATACTTTATCAATTAACAAATACTATTAAATACAGACTCTTGGTATTATTTTTTACAGAACCGAACGGCAACTTTTAGGGAAACAATCTCTATATCAGAACGCTCAGTTCGTATTATGTATGTACATATATCCGGTGTGAAAATTTATATAATTTGTAAGAATCTGTTAGTAAATGACTAAACGTAGAGAAAAAAACAATGCCAGCTTGAAAGTTCTGCTAATTTTTTACCTAGCCTGGTGAACTTTTACCAACAGCAAATGCAAAGTACATACATATGTACATATGTATGTACATATATAGGAAAGTATAAATAGCCAAGTATATATATCCCTGCAGTACCACATGTCATCAATAGGCCACTGTCATCAACGCGCCGACTCTACTTCTACCGAGCCGACGCTCTCAGGCGGCGATCGTGCCAAGCCCGACTCCCTCGCGCTTAAAATCAGCATGTAGATTCTCTTGCACTCTCCCTATCTCAATAATAAGCGGGGTTGGTTTTTTTAGATTTGCGTTTTTTTTTTTGAAGAAGTTAGGATTAATATATGTATTTTGTCTGATAAAAGGTTAAATTATGAAATTCCTTTTTCGCAGAGTTTTTGGTACAAATGTAAATGTATAGTGGAATAGTGGAATTTATGGAATTTAGCTAAACTATATTAAAAACAGTGGAATTATATGGAAAACAGTGGAATTAAGTGTTTTATGTGGGGGAAAACTAACAAACTAAAAAATTACATTACAAATTACAACCTAAATTATATTTTTTAAGATCAAAACAAAAAAAAAACGCCAAACAAATTATTTCGAACTAAAATGTTGATGACATGTTGATGAATCGTTGATTAATTGTTGATGAATCATCGATGAATTGTTAATAAATTGTTGATGAATCATCAATGAGTCAACACCGCCTTGACTGTTGATGAGACGTTGATGAATTAATGGTACAGACCAAATAAGGATGCTGACTTTTGTTGTTTTGATAAAATAAATTCAGTAGATCAGTAATATGAGTAAAATATTTTAAACATTATTTTTTCAGTAAATATTAATTTCAGAAAAAAAAACACACCGTGCTAAATAATTCGAATGCTTTGTGTACATATGTATTTAATAATTTGTTATTTATTTTTATTATCTTGTATTATAATTTTAATTAGAAGCTTGCAACGCAGTGAAAGAGACATATCCGACCCTTTAAAGTATTCATAATATATTTTCTTGATTAGCATCATTTGTAGTTAGTCCTTCATAGGATATTAATGGCGTCGGATATGTCGTCCGTAAAAAAATCACTACTTTCCCATTTTTTAACATCTATTTAAATTCTTAAAATTTCTATTTTAATTCTATATTATATAGTTGCCATAGGAATGATCAAGAAATTAGTTAATGGACGTTGATGCACACGATCAGTACACTCAAGTGGCCCTTGTAAAACCAAGCACGTGCTTATTCCGATTAGGTGTTAGAAGGTGAGATAGGATATATAAAAAGGAATACTAGGAAATTAACTACCGGCGTGCGGTTAGATTGCTTGATTGCATGTGTACCAAGTGTATTATGATTAAAGATTTTAGTTTAGGAAGGAATTACAAAATAAATTATAACTTCGCTGTTTTTTTTTAAATATTTGTATCTACTGAGATGTAGTTTTTTCTTTTTTTTTTTTGATTTAGGATTGTGATTCTGATTAAATAAAGTAGGTATGTAACGAAAGTAGGCTCTCTAAGCTAATCCACTATGAAAACAAAACTTTACAATGATTTTATTAAAACAAACAAGACAAAGTTTTTATTAAAAAATAAGAAAGGAAGCTAACTTCAGCACGCAGAAGTTTATATACCCTTGCAGATAGAAAAAAAGTCTCCCAATTTTCATAAAATTCAAACCGACATTCTAGAATAATATAAAATCGCTATATCTCAAATTTGAAGAAAATATGTTGAAAACTGAAAAAGGTTGATTTTTTTATTGTATTTATTTCAGATCGTTCCTATGGCAGCTTTATGATTTAGTCTAATTTTCATAAAATTAAATTCAAAATTTTAGAATAATGAAAAAAAAATAAATCGCTATTTAATGAAAATTTGTTTAAAACTGGGAAAAAAAATAGTTTTCTTCAAATTTTCCAATTTTTTTATGATATTCCGTTCCGACTTATATTCGAGTAACTAACGAAAAGTTTCATTCAGACAGCTTCAGAAATGGCTAGATAGACTCGGCTGTTGATGCTCATCAAGAAAATATATACACTTTATATGATTGGAGATGACTCTTTCACTGCGTTGCAAACTTGTGGCTAAAGTTATAACACCCTCTTAGGGTATAAAACACTATCTGCATTCAGATAGTTCTAAATCTGGGAAACTGGCTTGCGTAGAAACAGTCAATCTGACTTGGCTACATGGTTGGTTTATCAAGAATATATAAACTTTAAATTAAACCGGAAAATAATATTTTATCTTTGATTATGAAGAGAGTAATGTTTTTAGATTCTATTATGCATGTTACTGAATCCATTAAATCTCTATTTGTCCTTTTTATCGATACAAATATAACTAAATAAAATTATGTTGAAATCATTTTTCAATGACCGCTAAACGATACCTTTTTTCGCAATAGTTAAAATAAATGCGTACTTATTGTATATTTTTTTTAATACAAATTTAAACTAAAAATTAAATTTAAATGTAATCTTCGATATTTTATTTGTTTTACAAATATGTAAGAGCGTGTTATTTACTGTTATTCAATATGTATGTGAGAACATCATTTTTACGTCTTACAAATCATATTTTTCCTATTAGGAAATATTTGTCTTTTAATGCTAATGTAATACTACAGTTATAAATATTTTAAATATAATAAATATTTATTTTCTTTTTATATATCTTTTGTATTTAAATAAAATTTTGCTAGGTATGTATGATTTATAAAACAATGTTATATATTCATCATTTGTGCGATTAAGTTATTAGTCTCTCACTCGGTTTTGAATTTTTCGATATCTTAAAACGATTGTTTTAAATTAAATACAATTAAAAAAATATATAAGTATATACCAGCCTCTATTATAGTTATTTTTGACTAGACTCGAATATAATAATCTATTGATAACATAATTTATAACACAGATTGTAACGTAACGTAACGTAAAGCTTAAGAAAACAAAATATTTCGCGTATTTTTAATAATCTACGCATTATATATTATAGTTTTATAAATATGAAATATGATTGACTATAATTGTATAAGTCTTTTTATTCACATTAATCGTAAGCTTTGTTTAAATATATATTTATGTTGGTATGGCTCCGTAAACTATTTGGATTTAATTATAAATTATATTTGTTAAGGTATTTATAGATTTATGTGTGCTCATGTCTTAAAATTATTGCTACTTTATCAGTCATTTTTTTATTAGGTTTTTTGGTTTTTATTTAAGAGTTATGTTATTACATGAAATGTCCTTTTTTATATTTTAAACTCCTAATTATGCGGTTTAAAAATTTTACTAGACATAATGTTATTATTTAAAACAAAGTTTTTCTCCTCAAGTATGACTTAAAAAATGTTATGTAGATCGACTTTCTCAGAACAAAAACAAGGCACAGAATTCTAGAAATTTAAAAAAAAATGTGAAACCCTTGCGCATGAACATTTGTGTTAATTTATTTTTTCTCTTTGCATGTACAAAGATTTTGTTCTTTTTTCTTTAACAAACTTGACATTTTTCGACATAGCATAGCATCGGCACTTAGCAGAGCTAGAGCTTCACAAAAAATTCACATAATCTCATACTTATACACACATAATGAAAGACGCCGGGGTTTGAGATAATTGAATATTGAACATATGAATTTATTAATTTCTGTGAAATTAATCACAAAGAAAGGAAACATTGCAGGAGTAGTCCGGCACAAAAGCACTCACTGTAAATTACTAAAACTTCTGAAATAATCTGAAGTGAGAAATGATTAAATGCTTAAAATATTCTTAGAACTATAAAAAATATAAAGAAATCATACAAAAAAACGAGAAAAGACAATAAAATTCAGTCCAATTATTAAACTTGCTTATATAATTTTAATGCATTTCGGGTCAAGCTCATAACCAGTTAATCAACAATTTCCTTTAAGACGACTTTTCAAAAAAACATTTTTTAAATATATAAAAATAAAAAGAAGTTGGAAAGCTTTTGTTGATTTTTACCGACTAAGAAATTAAGGGAATAACGGATAATGGAGTTTTTTTGCGCAACACCCAAATTAACGATAATGTTGAAAGGTACATGCTAAGTTACAGTAATTGGTTTATGATGCATTATGCACAAAAACTTCATTGTCTAAGAACTTCCATCATTACTAACGACCAGAAACCAAAATTAATATTTAGTTGGTCACAGTGATTTATGATTTGAAACAGTGGACAGATGGGCATGACTAAATCGATACTGTTGGTAATGCTGGTCAGGATTATATTGTCTTCTTTTATGTTTTCATACATTCTTGGTTGGCACTAATCAATAATACCCTTGCAAGTTGGGTACTTGATCTAAAAACAGCTCCAACTCTTTAAGCGACACAAAGACACATTTTCATTCATGTTCCTTTTTGATAGATAATGGAAAAAAAAATAATTAACTTACATTTTTGAGTTTTTAGACTGTTTTTATTTTAAGTTATTTTCACCATTTCTTACACCTTTGGAATTATTTCTACTTATACAGTCCTACCAAAGTATTCAAATGTTACGTAAATTTTCCGACCGGTCAAGGCCGTCACGAGTGAGCTAGTCCGTCCTTACTTACAGGATTATGAAGCAGCTTTAACTTATGGAGCTAATCTCCCAAAGAGTGACGAGATTGGGGAGTTTTTTGAATGTGTTAAAGGTAAAAGGTTAAACACTGAGTTTACCATTTATGTTAATAACACAAATCTTGACTCCAAAGAGTGCAATCCTGAGTAACATTTCCTTGAAATTCACTACTCGAATCAGAAAACCTCCATCAATAAACTTAATAATGGAAACGACCGAAAAAGAGTGAATGATGCCCTTGGAGCTAGGTTTGATCCTATGGCCGAGAAGATTCGGTTGAAGGCTCGTGAAAATAAAGTTGAACGGAAGAAACTGCTTAATTTTTCACACAATTCTTCTCGTTCTGTTGTTGATCAACCGACATTTTTAACTAAAAAGTTGATGAATTTACGTTCCTATTTAATTATCATCCTTTTTTTGTATGATAGTTGTGCTGAACTAACTCAAACCTTTTGATATGGTTGGATAAAACGTAAGAATCGTTACACCAAGATTCTTGAAAAAATTGTTTTGGATAGTTACAGCCAATTTTTATTTAACTCCGTTTGACAGACTGGGTTTGATCAGACTTTACTTTCTAAAACTGATTTACCCACCCGCTGTGGCGGATTAAAAACGGAACCCTTAGGCAGCCCTTTTTCTATACCAGGACTTATTAAGTACGTCTCCTCTATGTGGGTATATGATCTTGAAATGCTACAATCATTAACCTTTCATGTGGCGCAGCATGCTAATTTGGTTCATTGCGGCCATCTTGAGACCGAGCTCTTGAGAGAGAGGTAAGGTTTTGGTTCGTTTGATTCTGTATGTCAGCATGTCAGGGATGTTTACTACTTAATTTTGATTCACATAGTGGGGAGTACTTTCATAACACATATTTAGATTCCCAACTTACAATTGAGCATGAAAGGTATGTACGCCGGATATTATTGCTTTCTTTAAGAAAAATCAGAATAGAATGAATTTGGTAAGTGATGATAAGGTACTGGTTGTGGAATATCGCCTTTCTTAACTTTCTTGGACATGTTTTAGTGCGATCGCTTGGGTCCAACGTAATTTTTCTTGTAAGTAAAAAAAAAAATATATTAAAACCAAGAAAGGGAGCTAACTTCGGCACGCCGAAGTTTATATACCCTTGCAGATAGAACTTCGATGACTAGGAATCCATACAATATAAATTATATATATTTTTGTTAAAAAACAATGAAGTAATACCTGCTTTCATTTCATTCACCTATATTCACGATATTATATTTGCAGATTTACATTCACAGATTTGCATTTTTGCTCCACATCTAACGATCGTTTGTATGGCACCTATATGATATAGTCGTCCGATTTTCATAAAATTTGACACAAAATTTAGACTGATCTAAATTGGCTATATCTCAAATTTGATGAAAATCTGTTGAAAACTGAAAATGTTATAATTTTTTTGTAACATTTTTTCGATCATTCCTATGGCAGCTATATAATTTAGTCGTCCGATACGGCCCGTTCCGACATATATACGAGTGAGAGTATATAGAAGACTAACTACAAAGTTTCATTCAGATAGCTTCACAACTGAGAGACTAGTTTGCGTAGAAACGGACAAACGGACATGGCTAGATCGACGCGGCTGTTGATCCTGATCAAGAATATATATACTTTATATAGTTGGAGGTGCCTCCTTCAGTGCGTAGCAAACTTCTGACTGAAATTATAATACCCTGCAAGGGTATACCAACATTATGATGCAATACATAATTAACCTTTGTAAAAAAAGATAACAATACACACAAAAAAAAAACTAAGAAAAATAATTACAAACATAAAGATTAATAAATTAATTACATGTTTCGCACAATGACTATCGATTAAACATATATGCATCATGCCCGGTTTACGGGTTATCCTGAGAGCTGTAAAAACGTTACTGGTGTTGCTATTGGCTATTGATAAAAAATTCACGTTTCCAAAGCATTGGAATCCAATTGATTTTGCATTAATAGATGTAAAAAAGCTAAGCTAAAATAGAATAAATAAATAATATAAAAATAAAATAAGTAATTAATTGAAGCGGTCAAAAAAACCAAAGCTATACAAAATGTAAAAAAAAATAATAAATCATTACTTCTAAAAAAAAACAAATTTTAACTCGATAAAAAGAAAGTAAATATACCGACTCTGGCTCTAGATATCGATGTTTTCACAGCTCTAATCTTAACATAACATCTTTAATTCCTATAGCTTTAGTTAATGTCGTGAACACATATGTATCTTTATCTTGTACAATTGAAAAGTTAGCCCAATATGCGCATTGCATGATAAACTATCGAATTACAAATGGGACAGACTGCTTCCACTGAAACACAAATTTGATTAGCACATTCCATGCAGAACATATTATGACCACAGGGCACTAAAGCTGTGGTCACTTGATTCTCATTGCACACACAGCACTCACGATGCATTACAAACTTTTCGGCATTGCTCGGTTGGAAGGGTTGAATGGCAGTCTGTGCTGGTGTTTGAGCTTGAGATTGCGCCTGTGCTTGTACCATTTGCTGCTGGTTCGATTCCCTTGATGTATTATGTACAATTGTTTGCTGCTCTAAAAGCGAATCTGTGGGACTTATAGAATTTGTGGGCGAACACTGGTGATGATGATCTGTAGATAATACCATATTTGCCGTCTGAGTCCAAATGTTGGGCGAATCCCCGATTCCCTCATCGACGTCAATTGAATCATTTAGTTTTTTCCATATATTTAAAATCTCTGGTGGCGTATTCGCATTTGTACTGTTATTAGTACTTTTTGTAGAAGTTGTTGACGATGCTGACGAACAGGACCTGGTTATTATGTTGTTAGTAGTAGTTGGGTTGGAATGATTTAATGTGGATGCGGCTAATGTTGATGAAGGCAAGGCTTTGTTTGTATTCCGAAAAACACAGTTTTCAGCCTTCGTTTCAGTTTCCAATAGCTGATGGTGCTGTTTTCCAGCTGGAATGCTCGATGCCGTTAGTGTAGGCGTCAGTTCAAAGTCGGAAAGGTTCTCTCGTTTCTTGTAGCAATTGTTGAGTTGATAGTTTTGAATTATTGGCTTCATTTGATTAATTGAATTGTGTACATAGTCCGGATGCACGTTCTTATATATAGATGTTAGCAGTTCGGTATTTAAATCATCGTTTAATATTTGTGTTAATGAGTTAATAGTACTCGAATTGATAAAATCATTCGATTCGACGATGGATGACGACTCACTTCCCAGCACTGGAAACGAACTACTTCCAGTTCCCGTTCCTAAGCCCACACCCGTCCGTAGGGCAATGTGGGCTTCGATCTGCTTTCGCGCTGTATCAACATTATCGGGCAAGCCGGTCACTTCGAAGATCGGTTCCTTTTCCCGTGATGGTGTCACTATATAAGTCTGTGTCTCTTGTTGAATGTGCTTAATTGTTGCACCTTTGGGCCCAACAACAAGGCCGACTACTCTGTAAGGTACACGTACCTGTATTGTTATCTGGCCGGGCATGCAGGGTGGGCCGGATTGGAGGCGAGGTACAGCACCGATGCCAGAACTGGAAGAGGAACCGGAACCGGAACCATTAATACATCCTCCAACTGCAACCCCGCCTTCCCCACTGCTTGTGTGGCCATCTGCTGTCATGGGCTTACGTGATGCGCGTATTAAGCTGAAATGATCAGCAGCTGAGAGTATTTCACGCTTTGCCTTACTTACGTCCTCCTTGCGACCGGTCACCACAAAAACTGGTTCCTCACCGCGAACCGGTGTTTTAATGTATGTGTTAGTTTTAGCCCGTAACGCCTTTATTTTGCAACCTAAGAAATAGAAAAAACAAGATCTTATTCCTTCTGTCAATTAAGTAAACAACTTTAAAATTAAAAAAAGAAAAATCAGTAGATTTCGTTCATTTTATCTACTCGTCCTCTAAGATTTATTGATTCTTATACCCTTGCAGGGTATTATAATTTTGAACAGAAGTTTGTAAGACAGTAAAGGAGTCGTTTCCGACCCAATGAAATGTTTATTACATAGACATTACATTCGTCTGTCAATCTGTACCTGTACCTGCCTTCCCGTTACTATGCGACTACCCAGTCGGACTTTTTAGCCAAATTCCTCCCAACTTTCATTACGTCGGCGATATACACACTTGTGCGTATCGCCTGTGATAGGGACAAAAACTTGCAACCCCTTTAGGCCATTTATTTTTTTGCTCGCATGATATTTGACTTTCCCGGCATGAGGCAATCGTGACGCGTGGCTCAGGGGTTAGAACACCCGCCTTCCAAACAGGCTAGCGCGAGTTCAAATCCCGCTTGAGGCAAACTTTTTTTAATGTATTTTTTAATTTGTTAATTAAATGAATTTATTTTAAACAAATTTTGTTTCTGTTAAATATTGACCAACAAAATTCAAATAAATCAATAACTGTGGTTACATAATATAACCAAATTATACTACATAAAAAGTACACAAACTCTCGAAAATTAATATTAAAATTAAAAATTCATTTTAATAGGATTCTATTCTCTAGATATTTTCCGATTTTTATTTAGAGGAATCCTATGTAGTTTGAAAAGCAAAATGTAAAATAATTACGGGGATCGTCTTTTCTTTTGTCGTCGGACTTCGTGTTAAAAAAATATACCGAAAGGGAAATACCTCAGCACAGAATTCTACGTTGAACGGAGCAACGTTCGATTCAGGTACTAAATGCCGCGCTTACCACTTTGCTGAACTGATGAACATGCATAAGGCTATCCCTGCTCAACATAGTTTTCTATCCTGAATCGCTCACCGCATGGAGCAAAGTCCGACTGGATAGTTCCTGATTTTTAAAACTATCTGAATAGCTGAGCTTGCAGGGAATGAGTCTCGACAGCGAGCGAGCTTCCTTTTTGTTTGAGGCTAATTATCACATTCACAGTCCGAAAAATAGTCAAGAAAGTTCATGATATCTTTGAACAACTAACAATTCAAAATGTAATGTAATAAATATAAAACAACAATTACCATCTTAACATCATTAATATAAGGAGGTCGCAGATTTAATTAAGCGGAAGCTCAAACGATGCAAACTATATTAGAACGTGTGCAATAGCGCTCCTCATAAACGTCGTTTTCTAACATACATATGTATATTTACATACATACACATGTATGTATGTATGTAAACATATATGTATACATACATATGTATTTATATATGAACTCCTGACATTTATATTATATGACTATAAAATTTATCAAAATTGTATTTATGTATCCAATATCTATCATAGCACTATGAGGCGACCGACCACATTTTTTGGCTTAATTCATATATTTAAAACGAAGTACATTTTTTAGATTCTGCTTTTTCAATCAATTTTATTATAGGAAAAAGATGTGTTGAGAAAAATGGGCGTGGTCCCGTCGTCGTCAAGGTACATCTATATAATTGTATCATGGTCTTCGTGTCACAAACATTTTTCCACATCAAATTATAGTTTTCTTTTTTTGCTTGGCTCAGGCGATCAATCAAAACAACATACCATAAAAATAAATAATAGTTTAAAAGAACTATAAAAAACACCCTTTTAATAATAACCGAACTAAAGAGAAGAAAATAATTTATAATTACAAACAAAATTATTAAATTCAGGGCAAAAGTATATAATTATAAACAAGATCACTAAATTCAGAGTTAAAAGCGTGGGGTGCATCCGTAGACACGGTAGTATCTCGCGCCAAGTACCTGTTTTTTTTCTGTAATTAATTATATCAATCATTGTTTTAACATGTATTCAGTTCGATTATTGCTGTGAATTTGTCATTTGACTTATATACATAATGCTAATAATCCTAAGCACAACGTTTGAATACATACGTGACGAGATATTCTACAGCTGCACTGTGTTGTTAATCTAATAATTTTTTGTAAATATCAGATATTTTCTTTTATATTTTATGTTCACAGAAATACATTTATCATTGTTTGTAACAATAGTTAAACATGTACTTGGCAAAGCATTGCACAGTGAAACTGTTATTTGTAGGATTTTTCTATATAATTCTCCCCTTACAGATAGTTGCCCTTAGAATAATTGTAATATGGATTATAGATGCACCCCACGCTTTTAATTTTGAATTCAGTGATATTGTTTATAATTATATACTATTGCTCTAAATTTAATAATTTTGTTTGTAATTATAAATTATTTTCTTCTTTTTAGTTCGGTTATTTATAAAAGCGTTTTTTTAGTTTTTTTTTTTAACTAATTATTTTTATATAAATATTATATCTCCTGTTAGTTCTCCTGTCATTTCACTGAGATTGAATTCTCGATTCTCAATCAACCAATTGCAGGGGTATAAACTGCGGCGATCCATAACTATCCTTTATTGTTATTTTTTAAATATAAGAAAATCCACTGGAAACAAGTCTGTTGCCCCGGACAAAATCAATTAACCCCGTAAGATATAAGAGACTTATTTAAAAAGGCTCATGCCGATTGCAGAGCAGTGAGAAACATCTTTCGAATGTGTGTAGACTAAAACTTCAGTAATTACAACCTAATGGGAGATTACTTACCCTGCCTACCGACTATTTCGGCCACATGCTCTGAACTGGGCACTGGAACACACTCAGTCATGTTTTGTGATTTCTTCGAACGATCTTCTAGAGTGCCCGTACCGGTGGCACCGGTGCCCATTGCTGTGGGCAATAAAAAGCAACTGCTGGATGACGATGTTAATGGCATATTGGCATTATCCGATTTTGAATTTATGTTGCCCATTTCATAGTCACTTTGTACAGCTGCTAAGGGTTGTGCAGACTGCTGTTGAGCATAACATGTTTGATTGTCATTTAAGCCCACCAATGATAATTCCAATGCCAATTGCAATGTTCGTGGATCCTCTGATAAGGATATTGGCACAGTAGATGAAGTATGAAGAACTTTTGGCTGTTGTTCAGCCATTAGATGGTGTACAGGATTCATTTTTGTATTCATATTGTTTAAAATTTTTGATACAACTTGGACCGATGACATTACAGATGCAATCTTGTATTCTTGTCGGCTTTATTTGTTTAGGTTCCGTTATCCGTAAGCGTGGCGATGGAAATTTTGTAGATGAAATGAATATACATATATACATATGTTCAATTCACTTAATTTCGGTTATATGTTCGTTTATTCAGCCACATTTTTGCAATAAATTCTCTTTAGGATTTTTCTGTTTCCTTCATTAATTTTCTGCGATAAAAGAAAAAAGAACGTAGTTCTTGTTATACATACTAATGTTTAACAAAGAAAATATGTACAGTATGTGGGTATCGGCATTGACAAACCTTCACCAGACACTACTATAAGACAGAATGTAAAACGGCCATATGTAGACTTCAGGCAATTATTTACCTTCCGACAGACAAAATTGCGAACTATGCACTTTTCTAAACGCGGTATTACCATTGCCGCGAACCGTACTGGAATACACCGCACTCATCATAACCAACCCCTAAACTTACAAATTTTGTGTGTCACCCCTTGTAACTTCTTTTTGCCGCTGCCCCTTCCTCACACAAATGAATACATATCAATTCACTTATAAATATGCATCCTAACATAAATGTTTCTTTCAATTAAGATATTTACTTTCTTACGCAGAGGGGTTTTACATTATTAATAAAGAAAACGTCAATAAACATCCAAGTTTCTTTTAGTGGCTACAAAAAATTAGAGTAAGTATGTATGTACACTAGAAAAACTTCGGCATTTCGCCAGGTACACATTCGAGATTTACAGTCCACGCCTTCTATTATACTTATTGAGTTACACTAAATATAAAGATATTTTTGTTTTTATCAACAGTGCCTAAAGTAATCATATTCATATGTGAGCGAATATAACTTAAAATTCACACCCAGAATTCCATTACATTTTACATTGCCGGCTATCAAACAACTAGGGCGGGAAAATAATAAATAATGATCCAGGCTATCGCTTATAATAAAACCAGTGTTGTCAACTTCTTAGGTCATAGAAAAGCCAAATCAGCCCTTGTAAAATAGCTGGAACTAACAAAAAAAGATAGTGAAAGTAAAACCGCCTTTGTTGCCTCCGATAAACTCTTTCGGTAACTCAAATGAAAAAAAAAAATCTTTCAAACATTTTAGTAAAAAAACATATAGCCCAGACTAAATCATTTAGCAAACGAAAGACTAAAAAATAAATATATCGAAAAGAAAAGGAAGAACTATCCGGTTTTTACCTACTCAGCTATTATACAACATTTTTTTAGTTAAATATGGAAAGCTTGTACAGACTATGCCATTTGTAAAAATTCTTAAACAATTTTTCAAAAGAAAATCACTTAGAAAAAGCTAAAACTATCGGTACCCGCTATATTAAAATGTAACCTATATTTACCCAAAAAAAAGCTAAATTGACAATACTAAATAAGATATAAATAAATCGATAATAAAGGTTTCGTTTGAAAATATCGGCTAAATGACTGAAACACTGACAGTCGTAAAGGAATCCCATTAATAATGTCGAGCCGCTTAAACTGATGATTTTGTTGTTTACAGCAATAACCAGTGGTAAAAGGTTTTTTTTATTTTATATCTAGTTTGGAATGAAACAAAATAACAACAGAAAGTGTCAGAAAATGACACTTACTTTTTTCCTACATCTTAAATAAAGTATTTATCTACAGCAACCATCTTACATGATATATTTTAAATTTTTCCTTTAACAAATATTTTTTCAGATTTTTAGTTTCAATTTTGCAGTACATATAATATTAAAGGTTTGCAGGGTAAAATGGTCAATATAAATAAGGAAATTCCATTCAAAATGTCCTGCTCATGTCTTAGTTTTAAAGATATTAAAAGTACTAAAGGCAAGCGAACAATACGATATTGTCCGCAGTCAACAAGAATATTAATTATTAAATTTAATTATTTCCTAAATGTTAGTTGGCTTATCGAATATATTTCCCTACCATGCAATGTTTTCAAGTTGTAGAAATTCTGTTACCAGCCAATTGTCAATTGTCCACATGAGGCATTCAACTTGTACGTAGACAGTAAATCTGCGATAAGATCCAGCCATCGTCAGCAGTCAGTTTAAAAAAATTGGTTGCGAGCAAGGAAGCATACCCTAAGAACGACAAAGTCAGTGCGCAACTACTAGGTTCCCAACCACGAGGCATGGAGTCAGGCTAGGCATTCCCAACAATGGCAACTGGAGGAAACGCGATGAATCCGAGGCAACTGAAATCTCATCTTCAAGTGCCCGGGCCTAGCCGGGATATATATATAGATATAGATATAGATATAGATATAGATATAGATATAGATATAGATATAGATATAGATATAGATATAGATATAGATATAGATATAGATATAGATATAGATATAGATATAGATATAGATATAGATATAGATATAGATATAGATATAGATATAGATATAGATATAGATATAGATATAGATATAGATATAGATATAGATATAGATATAGATATAGATATAGATATAGATATAGATATAGATATAGATATAGATATAGATATAGATATAGATATAGATATAGATATAGATATAGATATAGATATAGATATAGATATAGATATAGATATAGATATAGATATAGATATAGATATAGATATAGATATAGATATAGATATAGATATAGATATAGATATAGATATAGATATAGATATAGATATAGATATAGATATAGATATAGATATAGATATAGATATAGATATAGATATAGATATAGATATAGATATAGATATAGATATAGATATAGATATAGATATAGATATAGATATAGATATAGATATAGATATAGATATAGATATAGATATAGATATAGATATAGATATAGATATAGATATAGATATAGATATAGATATAGATATAGATATAGATATAGATATAGATATAGATATAGATATAGATATAGATATAGATATAGATATAGATATAGATATAGATATAGATATAGATATAGATATAGATATAGATATAGATATAGATATAGATATAGATATAGATATAGATATAGATATAGATATAGATATAGATATAGATATAGATATAGATATAGATATAGATATAGATATAGATATAGATATAGATATAGATATAGATATAGATATAGATATAGATATAGATATAGATATAGATATAGATATAGATATAGATATAGATATAGATATAGATATAGATATAGATATAGATATAGATATAGATATAGATATAGATATAGATATAGATATAGATATAGATATAGATATAGATATAGATATAGATATAGATATAGATATAGATATAGATATAGATATAGATATAGATATAGATATAGATATAGATATAGATATAGATATAGATATAGATATAGATATAGATATAGATATAGATATAGATATAGATATAGATATAGATATAGATATAGATATAGATATAGATATAGATATAGATATAGATATAGATATAGATATAGATATAGATATAGATATAGATATAGATATAGATATAGATATAGATATAGATATAGATATAGATATAGATATAGATATAGATATAGATATAGATATAGATATAGATATAGATATAGATATAGATATAGATATAGATATAGATATAGATATAGATATAGATATAGATATAGATATAGATATAGATATAGATATAGATATAGATATAGATATAGATATAGATATAGATATAGATATAGATATAGATATAGATATAGATATAGATATAGATATAGATATAGATATAGATATAGATATAGATATAGATATAGATATAGATATAGATATAGATATAGATATAGATATAGATATAGATATAGATATAGATATAGATATAGATATAGATATAGATATAGATATAGATATAGATATAGATATAGATATAGATATAGACGAAATATGATCAATAAAGTCAAGTTTTGGGTCCTAGCGGAAGCCCAAATCATCAACTGAATTAATTCTCTTTAAAGAGCAGCAGTTAAGCGTGTAAGTAGCAAGCTTAGGAACGACACGAGAGAATAGCTAGGACAGAAAATTTAGTTTGATGTATGTCGTAGGAATAAGTGTAATGTAAATTGGAAGAGTTTAAGTAAGTTGTTTAAAAAACTGCGAAAAAGATCGGATATTGCCTGATCATTCTTTTGTGGTAGTAATGAATCCGAGGAAGGATTTTTTTTAGGCTTTCGTTTAGTGTTAACAAAATTATAAAACTGTTTTGGGTCTTGTGAGAACTGGGCCCTACAACGAGTTAAATAGCGCGTTTAGCACGGTAAAGTTTGGCCGAGCTAATAAATAAGATGAATGAAATGAAAACCAAAATTATAGAATAATAAAAAAAAGCAATATCACACATTTGTTGAAAATCTGAAACTGAAAAAGTTATAATTTTTAATTGTATTAATTTCTCGATCGTTCATATTGCAGCTAAATGAGTAGAAACGGACAGACGGACATGGCTATATCGACTCAGCTCTTGATACTGGTCAAGAGTATATATACTTTATATGGACGGAGGTGTTTCCTTCACTGCGTTGTAATCTTCTGGCTGAAAAGGCCGTGCCTTGATTTCATTGGTTCCCGTTATGGAGAGTTATGCTATTTTTAGTAGTGTCAGCACTTTGGCCTGATGAGCGACTGGCCTCGCGGGCACGTTTAGCTTGACTACACCTAATTAGTTTTAGTTTTGATTGAATTGTTGTCAATGATTGAATTTTTGATTTTGATTGAATTGTTGTTTGTAATCTTTATACTGAATTGGTTATCCAGAGGGAAGACTAGACGGCAAGCGGACGTGGGCAAGTCGTCAATATGCCTCCCCTCAAGAAAGACGTATTATGGAACCCATACCCCTTGGCTTTCAGGTTTGCAGATGAGGGGTAATATTCAGCTCAGTTTGAACGGAGCCTTCCCAAGGCCGGGCATTACTGGGCCGTAAATGACCTTGCTCTTGCTTAGGCGTGAAGCCACGGTCGTATGTATGAAAATGAATACCCAACGCCGTACTTCGGACCTCGTGGGGGAGGCTAATCCCCACACAATGTCAGAGATGGACGAGGAAGAGCTACTAAAGCCTAGGCAGGGCTTAGTATCTCAACCGACATCATAGTCAATACATTTGTGGGCACAACCTCGGCTTAAAAAAAAATATTCTTTCATCTTTCCAAGTGAACGGACGTGTTTTTTTCTTGCGCTCTTGTTTTGTATTAAAGATTGAATCTTACCACCGGGGTTAACTTAAATTTTCTAATTTGTGTTTATAACTTCCCGTTCACTTCGCGTGTGCATGCAGCTATTCTAATTTGTGTATATAATTGGTTTTATTTTCCAATTTAGTTGTGCTGCTAGTGCTAGCTTTTGCATATTTTGCATTCCTGTTTGTGCCTTCTTCGTCTAGCTTTGCGCCGTCGCAACAGCTAAACGTTTTATTTATTTATCTCCCACGCTCTCCCACTTTCTCACTTTAGCTGTGCCGCTGCACTTCTTATCTTATTCGATCTCATTCGCTCTCCCGCTCTCTCGCTCTTGCTGTGACTCTTCACTACTTTCTTAATAGCTCTGTTGTTATTTTTTCCAAGTACAAGTACAGTGGTAAGTCCTTATAATGTCCGGAAATATTGTCTGTTTCGTAAAAACCTGCAAAAAGGCAATTGCTGCAGGTGACCTTACAATCGGCTGCTGGCTGTGCGACAACGTCATGCACGCCAAGTGTATTGGAGTTGCAGCTCGGACGGTGGACGATGTAAAAAAAAACATCGGCATGCGTTTCTGTTGTGAGGCCTGTCGCGATGTAGAAAGCGGTTTTAAGGGCATTTTAACGAGTTTTCGTAAAACTCTTGATATGTTCTTGGCGCTGGACACCCAATTTAATAGCCTTACGCTATTAAATGAGTCTCCTAGGCGCAAAAAAACTGCTATTGGTGGGCAGCATGTAGACGGACCCCAACTACCTGCAACGGGCTCTCAGCAGCAGCCTCCCTCGGCACAGACCTCGACCTCAGCATTAATTCCAAGAGTGCTGAGATCGAGCGCTAGAAAAGAATCGGTACCCGAATGTGCAGCGGGAGTGGCCGTACCGCCGCTGATTTCTGTTTTGTCCCCTGGGGGGTCGCAAATATTGACCCCTCAAAGTCCCGTGATGAACGATATATCTGCCCAGGGTGTTAGGCCCGGAATACCGGCCGACAATGGCGCGGCAGTTAACCAATCTGCCTTGCCAAATGCCCTTATAGCGGTTCCACCGACGAGACATATTTTTGTCTCGTGGCTCTTCCTTGACCAAACATCTGAGGATGTTCTCGCCTTTATACAAGGCAAAACCAGAGCCGAAAAAATTAAGATAAAGGTGGAAAAGTTCAAATTTTCTTACGCAAGGGACATTTCATCTTTCAAAATAAATGTCCCTAACGAGCTCTTTAACACTATTTGCTCTCCCAACTTCTGGCCAGAGTACATCGTTGTTAAGGAGTTCGAGGCGAAGAAAAAGCGGCTTGTAGGAATAACTCTTCCCAGACCTGATGATACCACTGCGCCTTCTACGTCTTCCAATCCCGACCTAAAAAACTAACCTACTCCTTAGGTATTTCCTATCAGAATGCAAGAGGCTTACGTAGTAAGCTTCCTAACTTGTATTCTGATAGCCTTTCGTTTGCATCTCAGGTTATTGTGCTCACAGAAACCTGGTTAAAGCCGGAGATTCTGAGCTCCGAAGTTTTTCCAGCTGTGTTCACGGTATATCGGCTAGATCGCCCTATCAGACACGGGGGTGGAGTTCTCATAGCGGTGGACTCCTCACTCACGTCAGAATTATTAACCTTCGAGGAATGCATCAATGTTGATTTCCTCTGTGTGAAGCTATCTATCAAAGGTAGCTCCATTTTTATTACCTGTTCCTACATACCTCCACTGTCGGAACTTCCTATTTATTGGAATCACCTTTCCGCTATTCAGATGGTTTCCTGTAGACCTTTGGATAGAGACCAGTTGGTATTTCTAGAAGATTTTAATACCCCTGGTGCTATTTGGTGCTCAAATAATTCCACCAATACTCTCCATACACCTACGCAACATGACTTTATCGCTGGCTTGTTTGACATTTCGCTGTCTCAAGTCAACCATGTCCGAAATTCCTTACAGCGCTTGCTCGATCTTTGTTTCGTCTTTGATCCTGCGAGAGTCAGTTTAGCAAGGGTGGCGCCTCTGACGCAGCCCGAAGATCCTTATCATCCAACTTTCGATGTGACTCTTGATATTGGGTGTGACGTACAGAATATTTCTGACCGTCCAGCCAATAAAGTCCTATGTTTTCGCAAAACGAACTTTGAACGGCTGAATAATTTTATAAACGAGTTCAATTGGTCCGATCTATACATGTGCACTGACATGGCTGTTGCCGTGGATATTATTTACAGTGCCATGAATTCATTTTTTACTGAATGTGTTTCGTTATATTATCCGCCAAGCTCGAATAAACCGCATACTAAAGAGTTGAGCCGACTTAAAAATAAAAAATCTAGACTGTATGCTAAATTTAAAATCACCGGTTCTCAATCTGCCCTTTCATCTTATTTATCAGCTCGGTCAAACTTTACCGTGCTGAACGCGCAGTGTTATAAAAACTATTTAACTCGTTGTAGGGCCCAGTTCTCACAGGACCCAAAAATGTTTTATAATTTCGTTAACACTAAACGTAAGCCTAAAACAAATCCTTCCTACCGCAAATAATGATCAGACAATACCCGATCTATTTTCGCAGTTTTTTCAAACAACCTATCCAAGCTCTTCGTATTTACACCAGACTTATTCCTACGACATACCCAAATCAAACTTAATTTTCTGTCCTATCCTAAACGAAAGCTCTCTTCTTTTAGATCTTCATCGTGTCAAGCCAGTTTATTCGCCAGGTCCCGACGGAATTCCTGGCTGTGTGCTCAGGTATTGTGCCGACGCCCTGTGCTATCCTCTTCTGAAACGTTTTATCCTTATCATCCTTAGAAACCTCCCACTTTCCCATTATTTAGAAGGAATCGTTTATTATTCCTCTCAACAAAAAAGGTAGCAAATTGGATGCCAGCAATTATAGAGGAATCTCTAAGTTGTCGGCCATCCCTAAATTATTTGAAAACATTATCACCTCTCACTTACAGCACCTTTGTAGATCGGTTATTTCTCCATGTCAACATGGTTTTATTAAGCGAAGATCAACAACAACAAATCTTTTGGAGCTCTCTTCCTATATTATAAAGGGCTTCCATAATAATTGTCAGACAGATGTAATCTCCTCGTTAGAAAACTCGATTCAATGGGTTTTCCAAGTGATCTTCTCAATTGGATCTCTAGTTATTTGAATGGCAGGACGCAAAAGGTCCTCTTTAAGAATATTTTATCCAATGTTCTAAGAGTTACATCTGGCGTCCAGCAAGGAAGCCATTTGGGACCCTTAATTTTTACATTATTTATAAATGACCTGCCCAAAGTCTTGACTAACTCCAGAGTGCTTATGTACGCGGATGACGTCAAGCTTTGTGTGCAATACAATGACGTTGCCTGCCAGTCGGATTTACAAACAGATCTTAATAATTTTCAAAGTTGGTACCGTGTAAACTTATTAAACTTAAATGGAAATGCAAGCTAATGACAATATCTGGTGTCGTTCCTAAGCTTGCTACTTACACGCTGAACTGCTGCTCTTTGGAAAAAACTAATACTGTTGACGATTTGGGCGTCCGCTTGGACCCAAAACTTGACTTTATTGATCATATTTCGTCTATGGTGAATAGAGCCAGGGGTGTGCTTGGATTTATTAAACGGTGGTCGAAGGAATTCAATGACCCCTATGTTACTAAATCCTTATATACTTCCTTAGTTCGTCCTATCCTAGAATATGGATGCTGCGTTTGGAGCCCTCAGTACGGCGTCCATAGTAAACGCATTGAGTCGGTTTAAATTGGGATGCAAAGCAAAGATTACCTTCCTACTCTAGTAGACTCCTATTAATAAACTTGCCGTCCTTAGCCAATCGTAGAACGATGCTACTGATAACCTTTATTTTTAACCTTATACATTGTGAAAAGTGCTTGTTGGAAAGTGCTGACTTGTTGAGTCAGCTTAATTTCCATGTACCATGTAGAGCTACTAGATCCTATATCCCATTAGTGTTGCGCCACTGTAGAACCTCCTTTGAACTGCAGGAAGCTTTTAGAGTGCTATGTGCAAATTATAATGATTTGTACACACTAATCTGTAACGAAGATACCCTTCCCAAATTAAAATCTTTAATACTAACACACGCCGGTAGTCAATTTCCTCGTATTCTGTCCTATATTTTTCATCGCGCCTACTAACACCTAACCCAAACAGGTACGTGCCTGGTGTCATACGGGCCACTTGAATGTACTGACCTTAGTGTATCAACGTCCAAGAATTAACCTGACAGCGACACAGCAAAGGCGCGCTAGGGCTAACAGATAGCTAAGAAGGAGGCAGTTGCAAATTTCAAGTCAAATTCAATTTGAGCAATATAAGCAGGTACACCCAGAGGCGTTCCAGCCCTCGAAGCCGAAGCGCGATCAGTCACACTACGCGAAATAGAGTGCACTCAAGAGGGCTCGGGACGTCAACGAAAGTGCTAACGCGACATCCTTCGTCGAACAGACGAAGAAGTTCAGTGTGGTGGCCAGTGACAGTCTGGTTATAGCGCTGATATAAGAGCAAGATGTGGAATGGCCTTAGGATAAGGTCACGCCAGTGAGATTTTAAGGAGGCCCACAACTAGCATCTGGTTAATAAAGGGGCAGCCTGACCATACAAGGGTGCTTCAATGTCTGTGAGCACAGAATCTGGACATACATACAGAGGACTGGGTTATTAGTTAGTTATTCTGATAATTAATTATCGCAGTCAAGCGCAGCTTGAAGGAGCACAAAATCAGGTACGGCTTCTGGAAGGCTAAGCTTTTCAGATCCAGATGATATCCATCTTGGAGGTGGACGACACAAACACGAACACGAACATGAATGACATCATGAATGTCATCGACGACAAGAAGCCCGACTCCACACCAATTAACCACGATGCCACGGCTTATTTTTCGATCCTTCTAAGAGAAAGGGACATCGACATAGCATTAATTTAAGAACCTTGGACTAATGACGAGCAGGTCTCGACTGGTAAAGAAACATTGAATTGGGGCAAATTCAGTGAATTTGTCCTCTCGAATGTCAGTGACAGAACGAAAAAGGCACAAGGAATTAGAGGACCTCACTAATATATTCGTGAGGTCCTCTAATTCCTTCAATAACATATGTAGAGTGACCGGAGAACCTGCAACACAAGCTATGCATCAAATGAATGGACGCCATACTAAGGGCCACAAGAACAACTCAGTATACGAAGCGATAGAGGGTATAAACGACACGGAAAAACTAAGCAAGATCCTTGTTGAAAGGCAAACGAGGTCATCTATACTATTATATAAAGAGGTAATGTAAGTTTGTTTGTATGATTTGAATAGGCTCCGAAAGTACTTGGCAGATTTGAAAAATTCTTTCACTGTTGGAAAGCTACATCATTCCTGAGTGTCATAGGCTATATTTCATTTAAAAAAAAATAGGCATCCTTACTAAAATTAAGATAACGTAATCCAAGGTGTTAAAAAAAAAAACAAAAAACTACCTTACATCTACCGCCCTCTACAGGCAGCCAAAGCATTTCCTGTCAAACATTCAAAACATATTGAAATAAGGAATTGGAGATAAAAATTTTATTTTTTTGTTCAGGTTCAGTAAGAAACGAAGTCCTGCCACCCAAGAAGTAGAGTTTGGGTCGTCGTAATCGTAATACAGAAGCAAAAAGACGTAAGATTACGAATATAACTGACGAAGAACGGGCCTCCATCCGAGAGACTGAGAGGCTGAGAGCAATGCAGATGCACAAGGAAGAATCAGCAGAAAGACGAGCAGATAGGCTTGAGAGAAAACGATTAAGAGTTAGACAGTCGCGTTCTGCAGCAATCGATTTGATTCACTCTCAAAATAATGAACGCGACAGGGCAAGGGTAGCTGAAGCGCGTTTACAGCTTGCAGAAGATCAGATATAATCCAACTATTGATTACAGCTCGAATCGAATGTCGTTATTGGCCGGATGAATCAGGTCTGTCAGGCCTCTTAGATTGAATCAGACGAAACTTCGGTCCGAGGAATATATCCATTTGCGGGATGCTGTGATGAATGCTGCAACTCTCTTGAAGGATGGCAAAACTGCTCATTCTACTTTTAAACTTCCACTATCCGTCAATCTTGAACAACAATCTACATGTTCAATCCGCAAAAATGGACCAATTGGTAAATTACTACAAGAAGCCTCATTGATTATGTGGGACGAATGCACGATGAGCCATAGAGCACATATAGAGGCCGTGAACAGAACCTTACAGGATCTAAGGAACTCCTCTGCAGTCATGGGCGGGATTACTTTTGTATTTGCTGAAGATTTTCGACAGACTCTCCCCGTTATTAACAGAGGCACGCGAGCAGATATCATCAAGGCATGCTTGAAATCGTCTCCCATATGGACTACGATTGAAACATTAAAATTAAGGACAAATATGAGAGCTCATCTTCATGGAATCACTGATAGCGATTTCCCACAGCAACTGCTAAAACTTGGGGAAGGAATTTTTGCAACTCCAAATTTAAGCGGTCATTGTGACATTCTTCTGGATGAGTCTCTAGGCCAAATACTCCATAATTTGGAAAATTTAATAGATTCTGTATACCCTGATATCGAGAATTTGCACGAAAGAGACTTCCATTGGCTGTGTTCTCGGGCTATAGTATCACCTAAGAATGATACTGTCAATGAAATAAATAATCTGATTGATCAAAAAGTCCCCGGCCAAACAAAAACATACAAATCGATCGACACTGTAACGAATATTGAAGATGCAGTCCATTATCCACAGGAATTTTTAAATTCGTTGAACCCTTCTGGACTGCCACCCCATGAATTGACGTTAAAAATCGGAATCCCAATCATGCTTTTAAGAAATTTAAACCCTCCGAGCATGTGTAATGGGACGAGGCTGCTTATTAAGGAGTTAAAGGACAATTTAACAGTAGCAAATATTATCACTGGCTCAGCAAGTGGTCAACTAGCTCATATACCGAGGATACCGATGATCCCAACTGATCTGCCAATACCATTTAAACGGCTTCAATTTCCGGTAAAAACATCTTTCGCATTAACAATTAACAAGTCCCAAGGCCAAACCTTCGAATTAGTAGGGATCGATCTGCGAAATAAATGTTTTACTCATGGTCAACTGTATGTTGGTCTATCGCGAGTCGGAGCCCCTGAAAATCAATTTATTTTGCTGCCAAATATCAAATATTGTTTAAAGAGAAGCACTAACTAAATAAATGTAATGAACTCAATAATTGAAAAAAAAGGATGAATATGTGTCATATTATTATTATTATTATGAATGTGTTAAAATTGACTAATCTAAATGTAATGTTTAATTCCCGTGCGAAGCAGGGACGGGCCGGCTAGTCTCTTATAAATAAACATGACGACAACGTCGAATAAAAAAATCTCTAGGGATTCCTCTGAGATTCCTATCTGATTCTCCTCTAAATTCTCATACGATTCCTTGGTGATTCCACCTGGTATTCCTCTGAGAGTCCTATCTGATTGTACTCTAAATTCCCCTACGATTACTGGCTGATTCTGTCTTGAATTCCTGAATGATTCTGTTCAGAATCCCTTCCGAAATTCCCTTCTGATTAAAGGGGGAATTCATGTCCTTAATGATTCCCGGATAATTCCTCGGGTTGTCCGAATTCAGCTTTTCTATGACCTACTGTATGGAAATTCTTGGATGGCTTGTATGAAAGCTCCCTAATGATTCAGGATGGAGGCCTCTCCAATCCAACCTGATTCAGACCTGAATCCTAAAGGAATGGTACTGGGAACTAACACAAATTCTATTGACTCAAATCAGTATGGATCTTGCGTTTGGAGCCATAGTAATCGCATCGAATCAGTTGAATAGGTTTAAATTAGGATGCAAAGCCTATAATAAAATATCCCTCCTAATTAACTTTTCTTACTTAGTCAACCGTAGAACTATCCTAAGCATTTTCTTTATTTTTTACTTCATCCGTGGTGTAGTGGACAGTGCCGACTTGTTGGGTTAGCTCAATTTCCATGTACCAAAGATAGGTTAGGTTAGGTTACAGTGGTGAGGCTACCCTGGTAGCCTCCAATTAGTGCTGAGCTCCATTTTGAAAATTTGATTGGCCTTAAGAATACAAAATCTAGGCTGTTCTTAATCTGCCCTTTCCACTATTATATTTGTTTTGTCAAAGTTTTCGGTGCAGGACGCTCAGTGTTATAAAAACTATTTTTTCTCCTTCAAAAAAATAATACTGTAAATAGTGATCAGGCAACTGCCGATCTATTTTCGCAGTTTTATTAAACAACTAACTCAAATTCTACTGATTTAAATCAGTATGGATCTTGCGTTTGGAGCCCTCAGTATGGCGTCCATAGTAATCGCATCGAATCAGTTCAATATATTTCGGTTTAAATTAGAATGCAAGCCAGGATTACCGTCCTATACTATAAGATCCCTCCTAATTAACTGGAAAACTCCTTTACTCCCCACCTCTCGGGGAAGATTCCGGCCCCTACCCCACAGCTCATCCTTGTGCCGTTGGTGTAGAGTGATACCTCATTTGGCTCGGGTACCCTCCCTCTTCTCCATTCTTCCTTTGTTGGGTATATCGTGGTGTAATTGTTGGAGAATCGTAGTTCGGTTGTCATGTATTCTGTGTCTTCTGTCATCCGATAGTTAATCTCGTCGATGATCTTACAGTGTCCGGTGTGGTAGTTCTTCCAGCTCTGGCTTGCCTTCAGTCGTGCCGCTTTGGGCTGCTGTATTCCTGATAAAATTTTCTATTGGAATAATGTTAAGTATGACATTCAGCGCTGCCGCGGATGATGATCTTAGTGCAGCCGTTGCACCTGCGTCTTCCGATCTCTGAATCCTTTTCAATTTCTGGTTGTTGTAGGCGTTAGTTAATACTGGCCACCAAACTAGTGCTTCATATGTGAGTATGCGTCTTACAACCGCTGTGTTGAGCCATATTATTATCTTGGGGTGGATGCCCCAGTTTCTTCCAATAATCTTTATACAGGAGTAAAAAGCTATGCTAGCTTTTTCAACTCTTTCGTTGATGTTCTGTTTCCGTGATAACTTCGCATCTAGTATCACTCCCAGATACTTTGCTTGTTGCGATAGTCCTAGTTCTATACCTTCTATCTGAGGTTTATTGAAGTTTGGGATCTTTGTTTTTCTTGTGTTGTTTAATGTCCAATCTACAGGCTTTGTCCATGCCTTGAGTTTGGTAGTGCCCTTGTCATCAGTTCGCTGGTGACGGCTGGGAAAGATCCTGAAGTCACTGAATAACACTTTTACACCTTCACTATTAAGCGCTTTTAATGTGTCATCCATGTTTATCAGCCATAGCAGCGGAGACTAGCTTCACGCTAATTTCCTTCCATGCATAGCCAATCTTAGCAATGCACTCTGCCAGGAAGTCCCTCGATGACTCGTCGTCGCACCTGATCACCCGGTGACCTCTAACCATGTGTGAAGAGTTTAAGAAGGGTGTCGGACCAGATGGCTCCGATAGTAATTTGTCTGTTACCATCTCAGACAGTCTGGTCTCGACCTCCATCAGCAGGCGCCCATCGTCATTGAGCTCGTCCAGCAGTGCCATGGAAAGACTGTCTCTAGTCACCTCACTAAACTTTTGACTCCTTGTCGTTCTTCGCTATCTTCGGAGCGCTGCCGCTTGCTTCGTCCGAGCGGTTGCGCTTCTACTGCGTGGGCAAGAACGCTTCTGGGAGCGTATCTCTTCTCGTATCTTTCAAACTCCTGGACCACTGCCTGGAATCGAGCTTTGTCCGCTTGATCTCGCTGGTCAGTTTTGCCCTCCTTGTCATTCTTGGCTATCTTCGTCAGAATGAACCGGGACTTGCAGGCCTGTGCCATTAGTTGATGATGGGTGGACAACTTTGGCTGGTCGTCTACCCCTCTCACCTTGGCGTGGCTCGTCTTGGTGGAGTTTGTTATTTGTTGTGCCGTTTGGAGAGGGCTGATATTGTATTGTATTCCATGGTCGACCGTGGCTCCGATCCAGAGCCACGGCAAGGCCACTTCCGACCCAGAGTTGCCCGGACCTCGGAAGTCTCCGTTCGAACACAGCTCAGCTGCGAACCTTATAGTCAGAGGGCACGGAAGCATTTTCAAGACTTGCCCAGGCCACGGAAGTGGAGTAGGAGTCACGGGACTCTGCCGCTCGCATTAGCCTTACCGTAGTACGTTTCCAGGGGGTACCACGCGGAGGATCTTCCCCGAAGGGAAGGTGGTATTCATCAAATTGATTTTAACCTGCGAGTCGATTTGATGCACCAAGTACCCATAGAATATACAACAGCAAAGGCTATGCTGTTCTGGGCATGGTCTGATGCACCCTTACCCACCCACCACAGATATACTATATCCTATATAGTAACATTTATTGTGAGTCAAATTAATGTTCCTTCATTCGACTAAGACGCAGACTAGACTAAGACTAAGACTAGAACGCAGAAAATAAATTTAACAACGGTTTGTTTTTGTGTTTATTCGATTGATATCAGGTTAAGATTGAGTTCTTAAGTTAAACGACTTAATTCTTTTGCACTTTGTTTACTGTTTACTGTCAATTAGGGAACGCCGCATATTGGATTCAAGAATTGTTTATGTAGATTAAGATGGGGTCGGTTGCTCCGGATGTGGATTTAATGTGAATATTTGAATATTTCACTGTGGAGTGTATATGTGAATATGTGAATATGTCACTTATATCCTTAGTGTTGCGTCATTGTAGAACTTAGAGTCTTATGTGCAAATTATAAATATTTGTACACCATAATCTACACCGTAAATAGCCCTCCTTGCAAGCAAACAATCCGGCAAAAGGCCGGTAATTGATTTCCTCGTATTCTTTTCACATAACTCTAACAGGCACGTGCTTGGTTTTATAAGGACGCTTAAATGCACTGACCGTTGTGCATCAACTAGTTTTCGTAGAAACGGTCAAACGGAAATGGCTAGATTTACTCGGTTGTTGATACTATGGGAAGTCGGCAGAAGCTGAATTTCGCAGTGTGCTAATACGCCTGCATAGAGTGCTGTAGCGCATGAGCTGTCGGATGTTATTTGACAGAACGTGGTCCTGGCGATACGGTACAAGCCTTATCCACCGCACACTACCACAACATTGTCCGTTATCCGCAGCATAACATTACCGTGCGTGACAAGAAATATTGTGACCGTGGTGGACGCCAGCAGGTCTCGCATATGCGCAGTATTTACTTCCAGCAACTTCTTCATATGCGAATGTGACACACATGCTTGTTATTTAGTTCCATACTAGCACTCAGCATCAAAGATGGGAATGTACTTCGCTTGCAAATAATCGAAGATGTGAGCCTATACCAATGAAAGGGATAGTAGGAAAATAAATCCTCATCTTTACGATAAACCTTGGTTATATATTTTTGCAGATATATTTTGTTATATTTTCCACCATCAAAATTACTAGCATGACTTTGTGGATAAACTTCAAAGTGGTCAAATGGAAATGTATTGGAAAGAACAGAGAAAAACTTAATTTTTATGGAGTCTTTGTGGATCACAATTCCTTTAATAAGGACCGTAGTCCCAAGGTCCACTTCAACGGCTTTCTCCTCGCACAGTGGAGTGAGTTTTTTGCCAAGCCTTCGGCTTGGCTTTGACCAAGACTTTCTCGCCGACCTCGAATACTCTGTTATGTCGGGGTGCATTCTCTCTGGCCCTGTCATGGAAACAAAACATCAACTAAAGAGTCAAATAAGCTAGCATTCTCCTTTAGGAAGATTTTCGGAAAAAACTGGGGCATCCAAACCAAGACAATAATATGGCGGTTGTAAGACCCATACTTACATATGGAGCAAGGCCTACAACATCCAGAAACTGGCAAGGATTCAGAGATCGACATGCGCAGGTGCAACGGGCGCACTAAGATCATGTCCCGCAGCAGCGCTGAATGTCATCCTAAACAATATTGCAATAGAACATTTCATCAGGAATACAGCCGCCCAAAGAGCGGTACGACTAAAGGAAAGGCTGAGCTGGAAGAACTACCACACCGGGCACTTGAAGAGATCCTTGACGAGATGTACTATCGAATGACAGAAGACACTGATTGTATGACAACCGAACTGCGATTCGGCAACACTTACACTTACGATCTACCCAACAATGGAAGAATGGAGAAGAGGGAGGGTACCCGAACCACATGAGATAACCCTCTACACCGATGGTATATGGAAATTGAGCTAACCCAACAAGTCAGCACTGTCCACTACACCACGGATGTAGTAAAAAATAACGATAATGCTTAGGATAATTCCACGGTTGACTAAGTAAGAAAAGTTAATTAGGAGGGATATTTTATTATAGGACGGTAATCTTTGGTTTGCATCCTAATTTAAACCTATTCAACTGATTCGATGCGATTACTATGGCTCCAAACGCAAGATCCATACTGATTTGAGTCAATAGAATTTGTGTTAGTTCCCAGTACCATTCCTTTAGGATTCAGGTCTGAATCAGGTTGGATTGGAGAGGCCTCCATCCTGAATCATTAGGGAGCTTTCATACAAGCCATCCAGGAATTTCCATACAGTAGGCGTTAGAAAAGCTGAATTCCGACTACCCGAGGAATTATCCGGGAATCATTAAGGACACAAATTCCCCCTTTAATCAGAAGGGAATTTCGGAAGGGATTCTGAACAGAATCATCCAGGAATTTGAGACAGAATCAGCCTGTAATCGTAAAATCAGTAAAGTAAAATCAGATAGGACTCTCAGAGCAATACGAGGTGGAATCACGAAGGAATCGTATGAGAATTTAGAGTAGAATCAGATAGGAATCCCAGAGGAAAACGTGTAGAAGATCCCCGGAACCCCCGCCCCATAGTAAATATTTGACGCAATTTATAATTTATTTTTAATAAGCTTTTATTAATTTGGGATGTATCTATGTTTGTCTGGTTCTTAACTCTGGTGTCTACCAGAATCCCTAGAGATTTTTTATTCGACGTTGCCGTCATGTTTATTTATTAGAGATGACCTCGTTTGCCTTTCAACAAGGATCTTGCTTAGTTTTTCCGTGTCCTTTATACCCTCTATCGCTTCGTATACTGAGTTGTTCTTGTGGCCCTTAATTAGTGCTATGTCGATGTCCCATTTTCTTAGAAGGATGGAAAAATAAGCCGTGGCATCGTGGTTAATTGGTGTGGAGTCGGGCGTCTTGTCGTCGATGACAGTCATGATGTCATTCATGTTCGTGTTCGTGTTTGTGTCGTCCACCTCCAAGATGGATATCATCTGGATCTGGTCCGGTTCGGCAAAAAAGAGCTTAGCCTTCCAGTAGCCGTACCTGATTTTGTGCATCTTCAAGCTGCGTTTGACTGCGATATTTAATTATCCTGCTGGACACTCATTTCCCAGGAAAATGGATAGAAGAATCTGCAACAACGGCAATCCAAAGTCCAACAAAAACAAGTGTAAGAGATAGTCACAATGGAAAAGATCCATTGAGCGATCGACTTCTTCGACAAGTAAAAAAGTCCGGATCCGGAAGAAAAAATACCAGCAATGTTACAGACAATAAAAACATGCATGGGAAGGTGGCTACAAGCAATCTTCCAAGCATGTATAAATACACAAACCACTTCCGTGGAAGGTAGAGTGGTTTTCATTCAAAAACCAGGAAGAAGAAGACACGTCCAAGCCAAGGATTACAGGCCGATTAGCCTGACCTGATTCCTAATGAAAACACTGGAACGGATACTAGATATCCGCATCACAGGTAAATCGGAGACTAGTCTTTCCGACGCACAGTATGCATACAGGAATGGCAGATCCACAGAGACCGCACTACATGAAGTGGTACGATGCATAGGAAAGGCACTGCTCTTCAAGAATTACATATTAGCCACATTTTTAGACATATAGAGGGCCTTCAATAACGTAATAAACAAAAGAGGAAGGCATCAGTACCTGGATCGGAGCATTACTACGCAGCAGACGGATAATAGCCGAACTGAGTGGCACTCATCACACAAGATTAGTGAAGAGAAACACACCTCAGGGGTGAGTTCTGTCTCCACTTCTCTGGCTAAAAAACATGGATGATACATTAAAAGCGCTTAACAGTGAAGGTGTAAAAGTTGAACCATACCATGCTACGTAGTACTACTGACTTCAGGATCTTTCCCCGACGTCATCACGGAACTGATGACAAGGGCACTTAAAAACTCAATACATGGGAAAAGCCTGTGAATTGGGCATTAAACCAGGTAGAACGGAGCTTATGCTTTTCACAAGAAGTACTAAGATCCCCTAAAAAAAATCTCACATCGAAGGAATATAACTAGGACTATCGCTACAAGCAAAGTATCTGGGAGTGATACTAGATGCGAAACAAAACATCATCGAAAGAGTCCAAAAAGCAAGCATAGCTTTTTACCCCTGTAGGAAGATGTTCGGAAAAAACTGTACCCCAATATAATAATATGGCTCTACACAGCTGTTGTAAGACCCATACTCACATATGAAGCACTAGTGTGGTAGCCAGAAATAACTAAGGCCTACAAGATCCAGAAACTGACAATCATTCAGAGATCGGCATGCGTAGATGCAACGGGTGCACAAAGATCATGTCCCGCGGCAGCGCTGAATGTCGTCCTAATCATTATTCCATTAGAACATTTCATCATGAATACTGCACCCCAAAGTGCGGTACGACTGAAGAACTACCACTCCGGTCACTGTAAAATCCTTGACGAGATGAACTATCGGGTGAAAGAAGACACCGAGCTGACATTCGGCAATGCATACACCAAGATATACCTAATGTAAGAATGCTAATCACAGGCCGGGGCTGGGTGGTAGGATAGGGGAGGGAGGGAACCCTAACTGGACAAAACACACAATTGTAGTATTTACAAATAATTGTTTATTGTCTAAAGGTGGCCCTAACCACACCTACCCCTACCTCTTCCTCACGCACACGAATCCCGCTAAGGGGTTCGGCGCCAAGGCCAAGTTCCCCCTCTCCTCGTGGTTCATCATGGGGCCGCCTATCCACGGCGACGGACCCTATAGGTGGCGTCGTTGTCGGGGTCGCTGGCCGCGTCGTCATCCTGAGCCTGGGTCGCCCGGGACTCTGGTTCCTCGCGGCAACCGGCTCCAGGACCGCTGCGGCTCTGAGAGGCACGTCAGTCCTCTTTGCGTGTTGAAAATCGGCTGCCGGAGGCACGTGTGCCGTCCTGGGCTGTTGACAACACCTCCTCTGCCGCCGATCTCTCTGCTGCTCTGGCGTTCTCGCTCTGCGCTGGCACAAAGCTCGGCGTGCCAGCGTTGGGCTTCGGCCGTTTCCCAAATATCGTCGTGGTCGTCGGCGATCAGCTTCGTTGTCGGCGAGCGGTTATTGCCGAGGCTCCTCGCTATGATCCCATGTGTGTGTCTATGCTCGGCCGTGTGCTGTTTTGCCAGGGGTGTGATTCTACTCGGCGCTGGTGGGTGTATGGCTAAGCTTGTTGCTCTGCCATGTGTGTGGGGACTCTGCCAAATGTGTGTGGCTCTGCCGACAGCGAGTGGCTCTGCCGCTGTGGGGTCTGCTGAGTGGGTTTCTTCTCTGTTGCGTTTGAGTCTGGTGCAGTGTATGGCCTTGCCGTAGGTGTGGGGCTCCGCCATGTGATGTTACTCTAACTACTTCTGCTCCTGTCCTTACAGCTATTCTTACTACTATCCTTAACGCAATCCCTACTGCTAATCTTACTACTAACTATACACTTTGCCCTCCTTAGGTTCTCTGATGTCTGGTTTCCTATGCTATGCCTAGGTCGGTTGACAGCGTGGCCTAGCACGACGCTGAAATCCCTGCGCTCGGGGGAGCCCGGGGCTCGCTGGGTGGGTGTCGCTAACGGGCCTGATGGCGGCTCGGTTACGTGATTCGGCGGACGTTGACAATCCCTCTAGTGACGCGAGCGTCTGTATGAGACGGCGGTGGGTGGCGGCAATGGCCTATTGGACGGGCGTCCTTGGCGGCGTTTGTTTCCACGGCGGGTGCGTCTTTATGATGGCTTCTGTTACTCTGAGTTGTGTGGGCGGTTGGAGCTTAAGTCTGTGGCCACCGCATTGGAGTGTTGCAGTAGGAGATCGTCCAGCACGTCCCATATGATAAGGACAACGAGGCTGACGCGGGCTTCTCTCAGTTGGATGGTTAACCTAAGCGCTCGAGTTATTTCTCGGCCGGTCCCATCTATTAGCTTGACGTGGGAGCGCAAGGCTCGAAGATTCCTTTCGTCTTCGAATGGCCTGACAAGGCTATCCAAGGTGGCGGTGAAAAGTTGACCCTCGACCGTGACCTCTGCCCGGGTACGGCTATAATCCTGTTGGATCGCGGTGGTCAGTTTCTCTGGGCGTTTGGCGGGGTCCTCGGGAAGTTCCCTGATAGTCGAAACCCTTGCCCGTTTTCGGGAAGCATATACCGTAAATGCGTTCTAGCTTCTGCTCTGCTGTGAATTCTGCGCATTGCAATTGGAGTCGTAGGTCCACCAGATATTCCTTTAATGGCTCATTGGTCCTATGGTAGCGTGTGCGGATCTCGTCATCCAACCGTTTGTAATGGTATGGAACCAGTTCTTCGCTCGTCCCTATAAAAAGTGACGGATACTTCCTCTCGATCTGGTAAGTATCCGCCCGTTCCTCCAAGAGCTCTATGAAACTAAGCGTATCTCAGGTGCCGTCAGATACCAGTCCCCACTTGGTGAACTTACCTTCCGACTTTCGAGCCAAAGGGTAGGTACTTCATGGAATCGTGAGTGTCTGACTACCACTGGGCTTCTCCACCTCAGGTGGGAGCGGCGATAAGGTTTGATGTCCCCGGAGGGGCATTTCCGTATTTTAATTCCATCTTCCCGAGTTGGGTCAGGACTGCGTCCAAGTGTTCAGGATAACTTGCGAATAGTTACAGTTGGTTCCGTTGCTCCTCGAATGTACCACTCTATTCTAAGCCAAGTTCTAGAAGGACAACGTGCGAGAGGTGCAACCGATTTTGGAGCACAATCTGGCGGAGATCGGTTCCTTCGCAGTCCGCTCGAGTAACCTCACGGACTTCTTGCAGTCAGCAAAGGCGGACCGATGGAGACCGTTTTCTTTTCCGTATACTGCCAGAAACGCTGTATGGAGTTCGAAAGTTAGAGTTGGAGTTTCTTGAGTCTGCCGATGCAGACGTTAAGTCGACGGGACATTCATGGCGTGCTAAAGGATACGCGTCTTTTAACGACACCACGTTGCTTTGTAGTTGCGCATCGGACTTGATCATGAACCTTTGGGGTTTCGGCGGTGGTCAAAGGAGCGCCAAATATCACCGAGGGAAGAGGGAATGTTTGTGCTAGGTGTCGACTTTCGACTCACTCGAATTCCTGTGCTGCCTGATAATTACAGCGTAGCTGTTGCTGAAAAACATTTGAAGGCAGAAGATCTAGAGGGACTATCCACTACCGGAGGAGATTAGTAGAGCTTTTGCTACTTGGCTCAAAAAGATGGGTGCCGTGGGACAGTTTGCATTCACTATTATTTTAGGCATGGAGTAGTTCAGGTCACGTCTGAAGATACAGGCATCAGTACTTGGAACCAGACTGATAAACACTGTCAAGATGGAACAGTGTGGTCATCACTGCTCTGGTGTTATGGACCTTGCTTAGATGGATTGGCAGCACCCACCGCCGACATAAGCAGTTTTTTGGCGTCGTCGACGGTTTCCCAGTGGCTATGGGTACAGCCGGCAATGTGGCGGAATCAAGTTGGTTAAGGGGACCTGACAGCTAGCGGACAGCTGTCTGGCGCTATTCGTGTTCTAAATAACCCTTATGAAGAGAAGATGCCCTGTGAGTTTCTTTTAGTTGTGGCAAACAATTTCGTTATTTTAATCCAGAGATTCTCCAGATTCAGTCGCTCGGTGAGGACCACAGCAAGGGTGTGTCAAGGTTCCCCTATTCCTTACAAATTAATATAATTGTCAAAACCCGAATTATTGTATTTGTTCGGAGCAGACCTCTAGCGCCTAATCATGCGCGCATGGGTGTATGGCTGAACCTGCTGCGCTCTTAGCTCTTCTCTTTGTTTATCTATTTCTCTCTCTCTTCTTCTTCTGTCGCCTTATCTATGCTAAGCTACATTTTAAGATTATATATGTTGAAGTCAATAAATCGGTCGTTAGTTGCAGCTCCGACCAGAGAAGTGAACGAAAATATACACAGCATTTAATTAACCTATTCGTGCGTTGTAATAATTGCTAAAGGGTGGCAAATTTGTTGTCTTCCCCATAAACAACCTTGCATTGTATTTTTTCAAGGCGGGATCTTTTAATTTTTTTTATCGGTTTCATTGCTTTATTTATTTAGTTATATATTTATTTCATATTTATTACATACTAGCTGTACCCTGCCCCGTTTCTCTGTGGCATATTGTGGTTGCACGCATAAGAAATAAGTCAAACAAAAAAGAATAATTTTCAAATTCCTTAAATCCTGTAAAACTTGTTGGTATACAATTTTCTTCATTTCTCCATTCTTCGCGTAAATATAAAGACTATCTGGTTTTCCGACACGGGAACACGCAACATATAATTGTCCGTGTGAAAAACAATCTGCATCCAAATCTAGGCCACACAACTCCAGAGATTGACCTTGAGATTTATTAATGGTCATTGCGAACGCCAAAAGAATGGTAAACTGCAATCTCTTGAACTGGAACGGTGTATCAGTCGGGATCAGAGGAATCCTAGGAATGAGGACATCTTCACCTTTGAAAGGACCAGTTATGTTCGTTGCTTCTACTACGTTATTCATCAATTTCTTGACTGCGAGTCGCGTACCGTTGCAGAATTTTGGCTGATTTATATTCCAGAGCATGATAATCGGCACACCTATTTTTAATTTCAATATGTGTGGTGGCATTCCAGGCAGATCAAGTGAGTTTAGAAATTCCGTAGGGTAATTAACTGCTTCCTCTGCGTCCACAACGGTATCTACCAACTTATATGTAATTTCGTCAGTTTCTATGCTGGATTGGATTACATGATTGAGCTGGTAGGCATCTTTGTTCTTGGCAGCGAGAATCGCTCGTCCACTGACCTAATCGTGATTCCTATAATTTATTCGGATATCGGGGAATACTTTTTGGATAAGTCCTTCCTTCGATGTAACTAATTTATTGAAATTCTCGGGCAATAATATTTTTCTCGACGTCTCATTGACTGGCAGCTTTCCGTTCCCTATGTCCAGTAGCTGTCGTGAGAATACGTCGGCTGAGTAATCGTTCTGTAACTGGACACGAATATTCGTCTTCAACTGTAATGTACGTACATGTTGCCACAATATAGAATATTTTAGGCAAGCATTTATCTCGTCAGCTGGTGTCGATCGGGAAATCACAGGCAACGTTTGCCTGAAATCCCCTGCGAGCAATATTAACGCATTCCCAAATGGTTGGACAGCTCCATGCAAATCCCGCAATGATCGATCGAGAGCCTCCAGCGATTTTTTGTGTGCCATCGTGCATTCATCCCAAACAATGAGTTTACATCTTTGCAATACTTTTCCCATGCCAGATGCTCTGAAAATGTTGCACATAGGAGTCTCGATGATTTGCATGTTCAACGGCAACTTCAGCGCTGAATGAGCAGTCCTCCAACCAGGTAACAATGTCGCAGCGATTCTAGATGAAGCAAGAGCTAAAGCTATGTCCTTGTTAGCTCGAACCGTAGCCAGAATGAATGTAATGTAATGTTTTCCCCGTTCCTCCTGGAGCATCCAAGCTTCAGCTACCCTTGCCCTGTCGCGTTCTTTATTTTGAGAGTAAATCAAATCGATTGCTGCAGAACGCGACTGCCTAACTCTCAATCGTTTTCTCTCAAGCCTATCTGCTCGTCTTTCTGCTGATTCCGCGTTGTGCATCTGCATTGCTCTCAGCCGCTCAGTCTCTCGGATGGAGGCCCGCTCTTCGTCAGTCATATTCGTAATCTTACGTCTTTTTGCTTCTGTATTGCGAGTACGACGACCCAAACTCGACTTCTTGGGTGGCATGACTTCGTTTCTTACTGAAACTGAACAAAAAAATAAAATTTATATCTCCAATTTCTTCTTTCAATATGTTGGGGATGTTTGACAGGAAATGCTTCGATTCAGCTGGCTGCCTGTAGAGGGCGCAGCAGTAGGGGCACGGGGAAACGCGAAAAAAAACTTATATGTTCGCAAACGCAGATATGCTATCAACATCAAAAGTAGACAATAACCGAGCTGGTTTAAATTGTTCAGAACTTTTCAAGTCTATAAAGGAAGTAGACACGAACAGAGCATTTTTGTATATATAGATTGATTAAATTAAAAATCTTTAAAGGAATCAAATAAGACCAAAAATCGGCAAAAGGAAAAAAAAAATAATCAGCACCTAATTAAGGAAAAATAATGATTGTGAAAATAAATATAAGTTGAAGATTCGAAACACGATACACAACAATGCGGATCTATCGATATTCCTTTGGGTGGAAAAGCTGGGCCTAAAGTGACCATTTCAAAAACTTTCTTGCAAATTTGGTGTTGAAGCTCCTCCCAAAGTCGCTCAGCACACGATACCTGCGAAACGCCTCTTGTCCGCGCTGGAAGGTAACTTCTCGTGTTTAGAGATCAAAGTGCCTTGCACTGGTTTCATTAGTCTCATGCAGGTTCCGCTTTACGGTCCAAGCTCTCGAGCTCGTTATTCGTCAATTCCCGCAGCTTCCGTGCTAACTGGTATTACGCCCCATTGGTGTACATTAGACTTCTGCATGAATATACTAATTTGCAGCACAACAGTTCTGTACAGTAGTGTAGTGTTCTTAAAAATACTGCACTCATTCTGGACACTGGTTTAAAAAACTTAGCTTCTTATATTTCACTGACTATGAATTACGTCAAAGAATGCAACCTTAAAAACCGCCTGCTTGCAGTGAAATCAATGAGTGGAGCCTCCTGTACCGTTTAAAAGTATAAAATGTTATTGGAATATATAATAATACATATATTATAAAAATTTTTTAGTTAATAACAAACAAAATAGTGCGAATCTTACGTGACTTTGGTTGTGATTTACTGATGGACGATCCAATAATTGTTTTAGGAGCTAATATGAAAGCAGCATTCAACGGACTGAGCACAATACACTGTGCAAGTTAACAACCAACTCCCAGCGTAGGCTGAGCAGGCCAATTCTTATCCCCTTCATTAATATTATTCATTATTAATGTTAATCATTTTGTATTATTAATCATTCTTTATTATTACTATTATTAACACACTCTTGTATGGTCCACCTCAAATTGGTTCCAGCCTAATGGGCCTAATGGGTTATCGCACCTTAAGGGCCGTAACAACGCAGATAAGTATCTCCCACCTTAAACTTCGGAAGAAGGAAGGTAGTCGAAGCGACCACACGACTCTCCATTGGCTACCAACCTTGGTGGTCACCATCACCCAATCTTTTGGGAGCTATAGCGACGAGGGTCACCAGCGGCAGCAACCTACCGCCGTCCCCGCTACGGATATTCAACCAGCCGGCCCTACCTCTGCCACGGAGGCATAGCCAGCCGACCCAGATAAATAAATAATTTGCATATCACTTGATACACAATGTGATTGGCAAACTTGTGAATGAAGTATCAGAATTGCTGGATATGGTTAATTGCTGCAGTAAGCTTTTTAAGTATTTTAGAAGAAGGAAGGTAGTCGAAGCGACCACACGACTCTCCAGTGGCTACCAACCTTGGTGGTCACCATCACCCAATCTTTTGGGAGCTATAGCGACGAGGGTCACCAGCGGCAGCAACCTACCGCCGTCCCCGCTACGGATATTCAACCAGCCGGCCCTACCTCTGCCACGGAGGCATAGCCAGCCGACCCAGATAAATAAATAATTTGCATATCACTTGATACACAATGTGATTGGCAAACTTGTGAATGAAGTATCAGAATTGCTGGATATGGTTAATTGCTGCAGTAAGCTTTTTAAGTATTTTAGAAAATCTGGACACAACTGGAACTTAACAAGCACCCTAAAAACTACTGTCCAACTCGTTGGAATACAATATTTAACCTCTTGAAGACTGTTGAGCTAAATTGGATGGACATTTCGAAGATTTTGGTGGATAAAAATGAATTAGCAAAATTACAGATATAAATTTAATTAATATTAGCGGAATGGTGAACCTTCTTGCCCCTTTTGAATGTTGCTCCAAAAAGCTGGAGGGTAGTAATTATCCAACATTGTACTTGACTGTTCCACATATTAAAAACTAAAAAAAAAATATCCTCACCAAATAAAAATGACATAGAAATAGTTAATAAATTCAACATTTCACTGTTAGAGTACTTAGATTCAATAGTCATAGAAAATTTTAAAAAATATCACAACATTGCCCTCTTTTTGTTTCCACCCACTAATTAAACCTGCACAAGACATAGATTTGCAGATTATTCGGAACCTGTTCAGAGATCTAATATTTCGCTATATCTTAGGATGAACTTCAAACATATAAAAAAATAAATAAAGCGTACAGTGACGATTTTGATGATCTGCAATGGTGGTCAATTAATAAAGACCGTTTTCCTTTACTTTATCAAATTAGCTGCAAGATACTAGCAGCTCCCGCGAGCAGTGCAGCATCGGAAAGGGCATTTTCTGTTGCCAAAAATTTAATTTGCGAAAAACGATCAAAAATTGACACCACTGAAGTCATGGTAAATAAAACAATATTTCTCCATCTCACAAATAAATAATTTAAATATAAATTCTTTAATACATTCAATAATTATTATATCTATTTTTAAGTCAAATATTATTATTTTCTAAATTTCTTTATTTTATAATAAATACATTTGAAACGAAAATACAAATCAATTTTTTAATCGTATTCTTTCTATGACATACAATGCATACACATGTTACCCCTGTAGCTTGATGAACCGAGCCTCGTAATGCCGGCTCTATCTCCGGAAGATACAAATCCCACTCTCGCTGGTTACCCTGCAGGTATGCTCGTATTGCGTTCAGCACAGACTGGTAGACCTGTGGACTTTTTTTCAGCGTGGATACTTTCCCAGAAAGTCAATGTAAGCCTTCTGGAACAGACGATACGTGATGGTTTCCCCTCCCAGTCCTGTCCTCGGACCCTCATACGACGGCTTTGTCTCCTTACACACCTTGCAGTCCCTGATGAAGATTTTTACCTGAGCCACCATCCCCTATTGAACCATTGCCTTAAGCGATGTAGGGCTATTGTCATTCCTCCATGGGCCTTCGTTGGTGGTGTGTGCGCTTGTTCATTCAACGTCTAGATGATTTCTGGCTACTTTCTTAAAGTTCTGGTTTGCTGTTCATCCTGACCCGTTTAAATATAAAGCCATACATCGCCTTAAGATTTTTCCGCTTCAACCTCGTCTAGCAGTTCGCGATACTCCTCCGATTAAAACTCTATGGTCTGGAATCCCAGTGGTCTTCTGCTTCCTGAACGTCTTGCACCATTCCCGATAGGGTATCCCCCAATTCGTTTTTCCGATCCTTTCCAGTGTTGGATGTCGAAGTCATTTAATTCGCCCATTACAGATCTGTTCCTGTGAAACCTGTATCCTAAATCCTGAATCGGTTCCAGTTGGATATTTGAATACCCGTGTGGAGTGCCTTTTGGGCCACTCCCCGGGTTGTGAGTGGTGTGTGTGCGGCTCCCATTGATACTTATGCCATCTATATGTGTGTGAATAAACAAATACAACAAAAATAAACAAACGCTGGCGCCCGGCTCGTCAACTAGCATATATCATTAATTGGATTGATGACTTGTAATAAAGGACGCTAGAAAACATATAACTAATTAATTATTGTTTTGCTTCCAGATGGACTCACCCTGCGTCGTAAAAAAAAGGCCACTCCCTACTCGACGTTTGGTAGCCGAGGTCATCTTCTTCATCTGATCGCTTCCAAAGGCTCACGAATCGTCACCCTGGGTCTTCAGATGTCGCAGGACTTTTCGATTCTGGCACAAAAAAAAAAAAAACAATTAGTAAAGTCAATTGAATTTAATTAAGTTCGTATATCTATCTACTTTCATCCCCTTTTATTAATTTAAAATATTGAATGACTTTTCTACTATATTTTATCTAACAAGCTGAAATGTTTTGCTAACTAAATATCTTTAATTAATTTTCTTTCTGCGCTTATTTATTATTTAGGATTATTTTTGTTTAAACTTCATTAATGTCGCAGTTGAATTTCCCCCGTTTTCGATGCTCGCAATATGCCAAGGATGAAATACCTGGCATATTCCTAATTTTACTTATGGTTATATCACAGATTTATATTACATATGGTACAATTGTTTCCTTTATAACAGTTTGCAAATCAGCTTCTTATCAGCCGCTGATGTCGTCCTTGTGACTCAGGAGCAAATCCCAAAAGTGATATACCTCTTTTGGCCACTTTTATATTTTAAATTTGTGGGTCCTTCTATCTGGCGAGAGACCCCGGTCTTACCCAGACCCACTAACTATAAATACATTTGCTTTCTATCCTTACCACTCAACTCGACCTCGCTGATCCTCTCCAAATGTCCAAATGAATCATCTGCCTCCCGCCAAATTTATTTTACAATTTTAAACATGTTTTGTGTTTTTGTTAATTTTTCGAAATTTCTTATTTATTTCTAAACTTATAACCGGCCCGTTTGCGTAGCTTTCAACGAATCAGCCGCTCTATTCCCCTTGTAGTTTTCTTAGACCTTCTCTTGCTTTTTCTGGTTGGAACCATGTTGTTTCAGTTTCAAACCATTCGAGGTCAATAACCTTTTCCTCCAGAAGGTGGTGCATCGATCCGATCTCTCTTTGGGGCAGGGTGGCATCTGTAACACCCCTATGCAGATCTATCGATCGAACTCTTTCGATATTCCTTTAGATGAAACAGATGGGCCTAAAGTGGCCATAACAAAAATCATTACCTAAGTATGGTACGGCGGGGGTAAAACACCGTTTCTAAGCAGGAAGAGGGACTGAGAGGTAAATAATTTAGAGAGGTAATTTAATTTAGGTAAATTAATTAAGTTCGTGAGCGTCGCTTCAAGTACCTGTAGGGAGACGTGAAATCAATTTAATTAATTAAATTTTTCATCTGACGTTAATACAAGTAATGGATTTAATACACCACGCGTTCCATGGACCATTTGTGTCGTCACAATGTCGTGTAGATGGCGATCAGTGGCAAGACCAGAAATTTCAGCTGATATGATGTCATCCACTTCATTTGAATGCCATTTTTTCTGCAACCTGGATATGATTTAGGAAACGACTACTTAAAATATTGGTTTGAGGTACATGCTATATATCAGAGAAGGAAATCGATTTGAGCGTTCTGGAGTTAAATCGTCAGAAGGGAAAACCAGATATAACCAGCTTAAGCATAATACCAGCATAAGATATATATTTTTAGAGATATATATTTTAAGGAAAAGAAGAAGAAGACGAACTTTCTGCGTTTTTAAAAATAAAAATATTGCATGCATGCAGAGCAGGAAAAGATTGGAATTAATAAGTGTATTAATGACCATGCAATATTATTAGATTTAACTCAGAAAAGAAATTTATAATACGAAAATATTCTCTATTTGGGAGTCGACGGAGTTTGTAGCTCTGGTTACTTGCCGTCAGCTTGTAATCAAAAATATCAAGGAACGAGTGAAATATGGAAGGCGCCAGAGAAACTCGTCGGTGTTTTCCGGTATATTCAAGACCCAAATTGTCTCGAATTTCCACTACTTTATATACTTATAATTCTTATATTCTTCTAACTTATTTGGCAAAATGTTAATGTTTGTTAATGTTTTGGATGAGGTACAGATGTAACTTGAATTGGCAAGAATAAAGCATAACTTAATGTCTCCATAGTGGATTTTTGGTATAAAATAACAATTTGGTATGTTGGTCAGTGTTTCAATGATGGCCACACTGAAAATATTTGTAAATGATATTTTCCTATAAAATACATTTGTGGTACGTGTAAGTAGAGATAGATATTATTTTTCTTCGATTTTGGAGTAGTAATGGTTAGAAACTAAAGTTTTAATAAATAACTATATTAATAGCGTGTCAATATCTATTTCGAAGACATTAAACCTTGTATGTTGAAAGCTAAAAATCTTATAAGCATACGTACATTCATATGTTGCACCATATTTGATTTTATATTAATTCGTTTATACTATTTATGTTTGATTATAACATATTTGTAATAAATAGCCACTTCGTTGTAGTTTATAGGTGCGAAGTAACACACATTTGTATATGTAAATTATTTCTAATCCAAATGCGTGTGTTAGTGCATGTGTATATTTCGTTTGTATTGTATGGTATTATTTAAGGTTATGTTAGCTGTTTCTCGACTTTTTTATGTTCTAAGTGCTTTGTTTATTGCCCCATTTAATGTATATGTAACAAATAATTTTGTGTGACTTCTTTATGTAACTAAATGTAATTTTTTTATAAATAATATATATGTTCTGCAGACAGTTGAAAGTGATGTATGTACATACACATATACATATACGCAATTGTATTAAGATGCATGGTTCATTTAGTCCGAACCTTAAATATCACACTTTTTCAATTGCGCTTTTTGTTTTTAATTTAATTAATTTTATTGTTATAATCCATCAGCGAGACAAATATAAAACCTCATTAACATTAATTTCTTTTATTCATTCACATGGAATTTAGCGTCAGCCTACGATAAATATTGAACCAGCAAAGATCGAAGTCAGAACATGACAGATTCAATGAAATTTGGCCCAGAATGGTTGCGCAATATGTCAGCTGAGCCTTCTGGTGGCTCTACTAGCACCACATACAACGTAAATGCTGCTGGCGGTGTTAATATGGCGACATCTGCCTCAGCTTCCCGTAATTTCTTGTTTCCTGAATACCGTTACGGCCGCGAGGAGATGTTGTCCCTTTTCGATCGGAACTGTTTGTTGCCGCAAATTTTGCCTTCATTTAAGAAGTTATTTGTGGAAAAAGTACAATATCCGTTAGCATTAACGCCCAGCTCTGAAGAAGATAGCAATCCAAATCCTATGGGGAATAGCGTAAGTTATATTCCATTTGATGTCATGTTAAAATGTAATAAATTAATGGTGTGATTTGAATTACAGTCGCGGCCTGCTTGGTTGCAGCGTTCCTCTAGCGGCTTCGGTTCTTCTTCGCGTGGAACAGGACGTGGTGGAGCCGTTGATCGTGGCCGAATGAGAGGTAAATCGGTATATCATTCAATATATCAACGCCCCAGTGGTGTTTTTGATGAAAATTCTACAGCAACTTCTGCAATGAATATCAAGGTAAAACCCGGAATAATGGAATGGATAAGCTCTAAAAACATTGTTTTTAATATAATAGCCCGCTGAACGTAATTGGATTGATCGGAATGGAACTGGTGATTCGATAAACTCTAACACGTCAACAGCAACAAGTGGTGGAGGAGGAGGCAGTTGTGGCATACTAGACTGGAACGGTACGCCAAGTTCGAGTCCGCGGAAGGAGTTTGCCAGCCATCATCATCGCAACACCAACATGGAAAACTGGAGACGAATGCGAAATGAAGATGGTTCCGGCGATGGTCCAGTAGTTGCTAGTAGTGGTTCAGATATGGCCGCCGGGTGGCGTAGTGGCGGCGGTGGAAATAATAGTTTTGGTACAAACAGCCATCGATGGGGTAGGTTTTTTACTTTTATTTTAATATTACTAAAAGCTTAACTGCATACATTAAAAAAATATAATACATAACTTAATTAAATGTATTTGGTTACTCTGCCTTTTTTCAGGAAGATCAACAAGTTGGCGTGAAGATGACTCTAATGGCGAAAGTCAACCGACAAATGTTATAATGCATCGTTCCATTTCCACTGTTGGCTCTGTAAGCATTGATCGTGAGAGGAAACAAACGGGAATTGGAACTGCTCACTCTTCTGTACGCGTTTCAACATCCGGTGTGAAGAGCTCTCAACTGTGGACTGGTGTGGAGGCAGCTGTAAATGATGATAATCTACCGGAATGGGCAATGGAAAATCCATCCGAAGTTGGTGGGAGCTTTGATTCCAGCGGCGCTTTTCATGGCACTGATCATAATGATGTGGCGATAATCAAAAACACGCCAGAAACAGCTGATGCTGAAATAGAAGCGAAAATTATAAAGGATTCAAGCAGCGACAAGGAAAGTGAAAATATTCAGGAAAACTGCTTAAATGTAAAATTAAAGAAGAGGGACAGTGAAGACAAATGTGATGTAACTGCTATAGATCAAACAATTATTCACGGTACTGATATTTCTGATAGAATCAAGGAAGTGGCTGTTGAAGTTGAGAAGTTGATTATGGACGATGATAATAATTTAAACTCTGGCAATAGTCAGAGATTTGCAGCTGCTGAGCTTATAATGGAATCAAAAACAAATAATGAGAGTCCAACATCAGGCGAGGAATTGTCTGCCAAATCTTTACTTCAAAATGCTCCGTTTCCCGAACCTATTAATTTAAGTCATCTGCAACGTCACCAACCACAACATTTACATCAGCAGCCGACGACGCAACATTTCTCCCTCCTTCCGCCTGGTCAATCGTTACACCATCATCATTCGCATTTGATGAATTCTTTGAGTTCGAACCTTAATGATTTGTGGTTCTATCGCGATCCGCAAACGAACGTCCAGGGACCATTTAGCGCTTTAGAAATGACAGAGTGGTATCGTGCAGGTTATTTCAATGAAAACTTATTTGTTCGTCGGTTTGCGGATAATCGTTTTCGTCCCTTGGGCGAACTTATAAAATTTTGCCATGGAAATATGCCATTCACGCACAGCCACTTGTTGCCATCACCTTTAGAATTGGATATGGAAATGGAAGGAGGTCCGAAGCCATTACTGGAGGGAGGAGGAGGCCTGCGCGGTGGAAATCAGCAGCAGTTACTGGACGGAGGTAGTATTCCTGGTGGAAATCAACAGCAGCAGTTACTGGAAGAAGAGGTTCAGCAACAGTTAATTCCAACAGCCGCTACGCTTCCAGCTGTTGCACTTTCAAGCGCTGCCCTGCCCATAATTCCCTTGCTTGCACGTAAACATCAATCTGATGAACCCCTTAAAGCCAATGTAACGGCCGCAGCTGAAGCTCTTACTTTGGCCATTAAAGGAAATTTAATGGGTAATACATCGCAATTGCTATCGATGCGTTTCCAAATGCTGCAGGATCAATATGTTCAGCATCAAGAGTACCAAATTCTTGCGGAATTGACGAAAAACGATTGTTTTCAGCGACTTTCGGCGATAGAACGTGAATCTATTGTACGTCGAAAAGTACAATTAATTGTTTTGCCCGATTATTTAACAAGTTTAAATGGTCTCAGCAACACTTTGTCTGTCATAAATCCAATGGCAGCCAGAGAACTATTTAATTTGGTTGCAGAGCAGAGCAAAAAAGATCAACAGAGCGTTCAACAAAGGTCAATAGTTGGTAATAATCTATTAGATGCTAATAACTTCATATTGAATGCACAATTAATGCAACAACAACAACAGCAGCAGCCGGTAATAACCCCCAATGCGGAAGAATTGCCGTCAAGGAATGATTTGGATTTGTTAAATGAATATAATTTGAGAATGTTATTACGTGGCAATAGTCATCAGTCAGCAATTGCAGCAGATTCTCAACAACTTCATTCTTCTGTTGAAGAAACACAAATGTTAACAGCTCAAAATTTAATGATACCCATGTGGCTGCCTCCTCAGTCAGTGAAGCCTACCAACTCCACTTCGCAATGGCCAAAAGGAACGCTATGGGATGTGGCTACTTTAGAAGAGGAACAGAGTCAACAGCAGCAGCAACTAATGATACAAAAAGAGCAGCGGCAACAGCAACAGCACCCAAGTAGCAATTTTGTGGAGAAGAAACTGGCGGAGGTAAGCTTAAAGAATGAAGAGAGACCTTTAGAAGAACCCCATGAACCCCACATTGTAACAGATGTACATCACGAAGATGTAACTAAATCATTGAATGAACCATATAAAACAAAGGACCATAAGCAACCAACTAATAACAAGCTAAATTCAAATATCAGACAACCACAAAAGCAAGTCAATGATGAGGATCAACGCCGACGAGAGCAAACAGAAGAAAAGCGACGCCAAAAAGAAGAGCGTAAACGACAGCAGCTAGAAGAGGAAAAGCGTAGGGCCATTCAAGAAGCTGAAGAAAGAGCCCGACAAGTTCAAGAGGAAAAGGAGAGACAGCAGCAGATACAAGCCCAACGTCGGAAGGCTCTGCTAGGCAGCACTAGCAATGCCCAACCTCATGCTACAAAGGATTCAGTCTTCAAAGCCGCCGGAGACCAGTCATTAGAGACACAGAGATCCTCGGTCCGTTTACCAGGCACATCCATAGCGCCTTGGTCCCTCGCCCGATCACCAAATGCTAACAGCACCGTTGCCCCCGGTCTGGCTGAGATTCAAAAGGCAGAACGTCGCGAGCGTCGAGCCGACCAGCAGCGTCATCAGGAGCAACTCGACAAGCGGTCGCGGGCTAATGCAGCAGCTCAAGCTGAAGCCAACGATGTTCTCCTAAAATGGCAATCGGTCGCACCAACTTCTATGCCAGTTATGAGTCTGGCGGAGATTCAAGCGGAAGAAACAAAGCGATTAACAAATGAGCTACGAAAGGATATAGAGCTTCAGCAGCAGCAGCATCTTGGAACTGGAACATTACCGGGAGGAGCATCTGGGACAGGGGTCGGAGGAGGAGGCGCCACGATGTCGAACATTTGGGGTAATGTCAATAAAGCATGGAGTGGTCCCTCTCCATTGGCTCTTTCTGGCTCTTCTGGTTTATGGGAAGAGACTTTAACTAACCAGCATCAGACTTCATATTATGGAGGAGGAGGAGGATCTTCCACTGCAGCCTCCACTGCCACTAGGTCCTCGTCAATTCTGCAGGCACAGAATAAGTCTAACACAAACCCCCTAACATCGCCACGAAATCTACGAAAAAGTCAAACATTGCCTGCTATTAAACCACAAAATCAACCCGAGAAAGTGAAACCTAAACAGAAAGCAATCGCAGCTTCAATTGAAGAAAAGGATAAAGATCGAAAACCACAATTCAAGGGGCAAACAGATCCCTCAATAAGCAAGGTTAATGAGTATGAAAATGAGTTTACCAACTGGTGTATGAAGAGCTTGGACAATATGTCTGCTAAAGTTGATGGTAAATATTTTTATTATCCCTTATCCTTATCCTTATTCTTATCTTTCTATTTCCAAGAAATAATTTTCGAGTACATTAAGTATATAGGCAGCAAATCAATCTAAAGATCTTGAAGAATGAGAAATTTGTAATAATATAAATACATATTATAGTGGCTTTTTCTTAGAGAAGATGAAAATATGTAGAATCCGATCAATCCTATATCCGACATACATACAAGTGAGGGACTAGACATTGGAACGATCGAAAATTAATGGGACAGTAACAGGAAAAAATATCTATACTTCGATATAATAGGAAAAAATTAACTATACTTCGTTATCGTATCAACACACTTCGTGTTTTTGTTTGGCTCCGAATTTTTGTGTTAAACCACCGGGATTTCTTTCAATTCTTTATTAAATATTATTAATTACATACACCGTTTAGCTACCGCGCGTATATTTTCTCTGTGTAGTTTATATCTATTTATTATTACTTTTTGGTTTTGTACAGAAACGGTCTTCTTACTTTCCTTTTGTTGTCATCCCGTTCTTTTTTTTCTGCCCGCTTGAGTGTCGTTTTCTTTTGGCTGCAGCTAATTGATTTGAAGCTCCCGCTAATGCTCTATTGTTTTCTTGCTCTTTCGCTGTCTTATTCTCCCGCTCTCCCGATTTTTGATAACGTGCAAAGTAGTTCAAGGGTTTGTGATAATGTCCTTAGGTATTGTTTGCGCAATAAAAATTGATGTAAAGGTGTTTCGGCTGATCAGCCGAATCTCCATTGCTGGCTTTGCGACGCCCCCGTGGAACAGCTCCTGAATCCAGTAACAAGTCCAATGGTTCTGAGATCTGGAGCGGAATAGGATTTTGAAACCGTATCGAGCGTGGGGATAACAGTAACAGCTTCGCCAGTAATTTTCGTTCTGTCCGCTGCGGTGTCAGAATTGTTGACACCGCTTGATTCTATCGAAATCCATTAACGGTCGATGTTAGTAACAATATGTTCCACCTTCGTGGACTTTGTGACGTCTGGCTCGAGCATATAAAACGGCCTGTAGGAGTACAACTACCCAGGCACAAGCTACAGTATCCACCGTTGTACCTTCAGTCCCCAAGAACTAACCTCTTCACCTCAATCTTTCCAATCAGAATACGAGGGACTTGCACAGCAACCTCTTGAAGCCGTATTCTGATAGCTTCTCTTTTGCATCCTAGATAATTGTGTTTACAGAAACCTGGTTGAAGCCGGATATACTCTGCTCCGAAATTCTTCCGGATAAGTACACAATTAATAGATTATACCGCCTTTTCCTGCGAGGAGGTTGAGTTTTAATTGCCGTTGACTCCTGCCTTATCTCGGATTTGGTGGTGTCTGACGATTTCACGGATAAAGAATTTATCTGTGTGAAACTTTCATTTTCATGTAGTTTTATTCATATCTCTTCTTCGTATATCCCTCCAACGTCTGAAGAGCCAATTTGGCCGTTTCCAAAAGGCTTTCAGATAGGGACCAACTATTGGCTCTAGGGGAATTTAATATACCTAGAGCTCGTTGGGCTTCTGATGGTGTTTCAAATGTCCTTCAGACTGCGGCACAGCATGAACTCATAGATGGCTCGCTTGATTTGTCCTTATCTCATGTGCATAATTCATCAAACCGCTTACTTGATCTTTACTTCGCCTCTGATCCTGCAGGCGTAAACCCTATTAGAGTTCCTCCATCGACGCAACCTGAAGATCCTTACCATCCAACTTTCGATGTGACTATCGATACGTGTAATATCATAGGAATTAAACTTAATCGAAAAGCTGAAAAAAGCTTGAAAATCTTGTACATGTGCTCTGACATGGAAACCGCCGTGGACATTTTTTACAGAACCATGAACTCTTTCTTTCTTTTCGTAAAGTGTTCCGGTAACTTATCCTTTGGTCTCTAATAAATCGCCTTAGTTCAACAAAGGGCTAACTCGCCTAAAAAATGTAAATTCAAAAACTTTATAATAAATATAAACTCACGGGTTCACACACTGTTTTCTCTAGTTATCTAAGTGCTCGATCGAACTTTACCGTGCTTGACGCTCAGTGTTATACAAATTATTTGATTCGTTGTAGGGTTCAGTTTGTGCAGAACCTAAAACAGTTTTATAACTTTGTTAACACTAAGCGTAAACTCAATTTATACCCTTCCTCGCTTACATTTAATAAAGCTATCGTAAACTCTGACCAGGCCATTGGTCCAGCATCACTCCTAGATACCACCCATATTGAGTTTTTGAGTTCGGCTTTAATCATCCTGCTCGGTAGCATAACCCCGATGCACTCCCTGAGGCCTCCCTCAATATCTTACCAGTTGAGGGATCTCAGGATGAATCGGCTTTCATGCCATTGATTGCCCATGATGTCTTTCGTTGGTGTGTCTGTCTTGAGTTTTCCTTCCCCCTTCGGGTTCCGAGTTCTTTCGTAGGTTCCCTGGAAAGTGAGTGTCAACAAGTAGCTCTGTCGTTGTAGTAGTGCCGTCTGGTCTGCTGATAACGGTGGGGTAGTTTGTGTGTCCTTTGGCGAGAAATTTGTTTGATTTTGCCGTGTAACCTATACTTATTATATTTACAGGTACAGTTTTACATCTACAGTTTGTCAATTTATTTTGTATCAAAATAACACCGAAATGTTGTATGTATGTATAGTCGTCTGATTCGGCACGTTTATATACGTGTAACAGTTAATAGAAGACTAACTGCAAAGTTTCAGTTAGATAACTTTTAAACTGAGAGAATAGTTTGCGTAGAACCGGACGGACGGACAGACGGACAAGGCTAGATCGACTCGACTGTCGATGCTGATCAAGAATTTATATACTTTGTATGGTCGGAGATGACTCCTTCACTGCGTTGCAAACTTCTGACTGACAGACGGACAGACGGACAGACGGACATGGCTAGATCGACTCGGCTGTCGGAAAATTTTTACAAAAAAAATTGTAACATTTTCAGTTTTCAATAGAATTGGATCAAATTTGAGATATAGCCATTTTACTTTACAATTTTGCATAAAATTTTATGAAAATCGGACTACTATATCATATAGCTCCCATAGGAACGATCGAGAAATTAATACAATTAAAAATTATAACTTTTTCGGTTTTCAACAAATTTTCATAAAATTTGAGGTATAGCCATTTTATATTAGTCTTTAAATTTTGTGTCAAATTTCATGAAAATCGGACGACTATATCATATAGGTGCCATACAAACGATCGTTTGATGTAGAGGAAGAATGCAAATCAGTGAATGTAAAACTGCAAATATAATATGTATAGGTGAATAAAATGAAAGCAGGTATTACTTCATTGTTTTTTAACACAAATATATATAATCTATCTTGTATCTATCTATTCATAGAAGTTCTATCTGCAAGGGTATATAAACTTCGGCGTGCCGAAGTTAGCTTCCTTTCTTGTTTTTAAATATTATTAACTTTGTATCTTTTTTTCAGTACCAACATTTGTAGCCTTCTTGCAGGACTTGGAGGCGCCATATGAGGTCAAGGACTATGTCCGCATATATCTCGGTATGTACTAAAGTAAGCAAATGTACACACATGATCACTAGTTTACAGCAAAACAAATTTTAAAAGGGAAAAAAGTTGCATTTATTTTTCATAAATATTATATATAAGTTATGTAGATTATGTGGTTAAAAGGGTTCTTTGATATTTCATGTGTTACGAAAGTTATAGCTCTAAGAAGGAATGCTCTGCAGAGCAGTCTACACCCGCAATATTTATTTTCTTTAGGTTATTCTCAAAAGTGTTTTTTTTTTAACTTTCCTCCATCGTAGCTGCTGCGAAGATAATCGGAAATTAATTGGAAACAATGAAAACTTTTCCAGTTTTTAACTAGTTATACGTTGCCTGTATCCGTCAGATTTGTTGTCTATGCGCTGGTTATATATCGGAATATTTAAAAAATCAATTTATTGATTGATCATATGACGACCGAAATTTTAGAATATTACAAAAGGCTTTATCTTAAAATAGATAAAAATAAGAAAGGTAGCTAACTTCAGCACGCCGAAGTTTACTTTTCCAATTTTCAACAGTTTTTCATACAATTTGAGATATAGCAATTTCATATTTTACTGCAATTTTGTTTACAATTTTCTGAAAATCGGACTACTATATCATACAGCTGCCATACAAAAGATAGCAATACTTTTTTTTTTCTTTTTTACATAAATGTATATTTAAAGTGTATTAATTCCTTCTGATCGAAGTTCTATTTGCATGGGTATATAAACATCAGCAGGCCTGGCAGCAGCTGGCTTCTTTTCTTGTTAAAAAAAAATATATCTTTTCCAGTTTTTAACAGATTTTTTAGATATATCGGTTTTATATTATTATAGAATTTTGCTTTAAATTTTATAAAAGCTGACTACGATATCACATAGCTGCCATAAAAAAAAATGTTCTTATTTGATGAACTTCTGATGATATTACAGCATCATTGGGAGTTTGAACCCAAATGAGCATCATTTTCTAGCTTTTGCACTATGGTCCAGAAGTCAATCGTTTTGGCATAAATTCTAAAAATAGAGTTACATAGAGTTACCTAAGACTTTGCACATTATGTTTTTTAGAAAGATAATAATGTAAAAATAATTTTTGAGTCTGTGCGACCACGCCCTCTATTGCTTCCCATACACACCGATTCGTAGGATTATCATTAGAAATTGAGTATGATGCTGAATTCAGACAATATACTTACATTTATTTCAGAAATAATTTAAATATCTATATAAACATATTTATATGTTATGTATGTGTTCTGTCTTAAACATCATATTCTTCTTCTTCTAGTATTATTGTGCTGCCTTCGTTCAAGTCATCCGTATCACAATCAGATTGCAATTCCTTTTCAAATGGGATGTTGTTCACAGTTGACGGCAGCTCCAGAAGGAGTAATACTTCTTTGGGAATTGTTTTTTTTTGTGTTTTTCCGTTCTCTTTCCATTTAACAGGCACTAGATAGTAAAGGATCCGAGGAATCGATCGCCCAGTGAAAAATGTCAGTCATAGTATTGATTCGGCTATTTTTCCTTGCGTGTGAGAGTTGATCTTTTTTATAGATTTTATTTCGGGCTTCTAAAGCATTTTCGCCTAAGAATCCTAGTGGAACTAACGCTGAATTATTTATTTGAAAACCGTGGAAAACCGTGGGGTACCACGGGTTTTTATGCATATATAGGCAAAACGTTTTATCACAAAAAGTTCGAAATTTGTCAGAGTTTATATAATAGTTAATAAAATTGCTATTAATATAATGTGCAAATTATTTAAAAGGGTTTTATCAAAGCCGGTTATGGATGATAGTTGTTCACTATTTGCTCACTATTGTATTACCGTCATTGCTGTTCCCGCTACCATTCTTTGGCACGCTTACTTGAAGACCCATATCAATCCACATTTTTTCATGAATATATTTTTTCCGCGCACCATCACGTCATCACCTTTTACATGCCATTTTTGTATTTCCATTTTGTATGATATATGCAGGACAAATTCTAAAAACCGAATCCAAGCATGTAGAGGACTCACCCCAAATTTTAAAGCTTCAAGCTTGGGCGTAAAGATTTTTGAATTGAAATCGTTGATTTCCATTACTTTTGTGGGGGTAACAGCACAAATTGAACAACATTGATTTATTTATTTTGAGTTAGTACATTAAAACTTTTCCGTTAATGAGTGCCATATGCATTTCAAAGGTAACTGTTATGTTATTAGCCTCATTCAGTTTATAAAAGAACGGTTTTAGATTATCTTTTGATAGTCTGATTTTTTTCCATACGTATATGATCAAAAGTTTCATTAACAAATTGAATTTTCAGCGGCCTGCAAAATAGAACAGTTTGCGGTGTTCTGTTAACCCAGATATTTCGTTGAAATGAGTCAATCATTTTAATAGGTATAACAGAAGTTACAAAAAAAGGACTGATCTGAGACTATTTTTTACTTCAAACTTCTGCTTGTATGCACTTTGTTCAGTTGGTCCATCAAAGTCTAACTGCAAATTTATTTGACTACAGAACAATCCAGAGATTGCTTAAAAACATCTATTTGCATTTAATTATTCGCTCTGCAGAATGATTCAATAGGTTTTGCAGAGACACTTGAGCAGTTGTTTCTGTAATTTCTATACCTTTCTATATTTCTATATTCTATATTTCTATACCACTGTATCTTAGCTTCTTTTACTTGACTGTAGCTCGGATAGATGTCACTGTGATGATTTATAATTAAAATCCTAGTGTTTGCATATTGCTGTTTGGTTTACAAATTTTGAAGGATGTAGGCTAGGGCTTCATTTGTATATATGTCGGAATGGAACCAGATCGGATGACTGCCATAGGAATGATCGGAAAATTTTTACAAAAAAAATTATAACATTTTCAGTTCTCAATAGAATTGGATCAAATTTAAAATATAGCCATTTTATTATACTCTAAAATTTTGTGTAAAATTTTATGAAAATCGGACTACTATATCATATAGCTCCCATAGGAACAATCGAGAAATTAATGCAATTAAAAATTATAACTTTTTCAGTTTTCAACAGATTTTCATCAAATTTGAGGTATAGCCATTTTATATTAGTCTTAAAACTGACGTAATTAGTTTTTGTCAGCAGCCGTCAGGTCGTTAGTTTTATTCCACAAAACACAAGGGACGTATGTTAATTTTCTATAAAAAATACACATAAATTGAACATTAAACAAAAAACAAACACTAAGACTACACATAAACAATCTATATTCAGTAAAAAATACATACCTTGATTTACAATTTCCATTCTATCAGCAGTTTGTTCGGACAAAAAATATTTACTTTCACGCAAAAAAGTAAACCTTTAGGTCTAAACCTTCTATCTGAGGTTTATTGAAGTTAAGGATCTTTGTTCTTTTTGTGAAGAGCAAAATATCCGTCTTACCTTGGTTGGTGCCCAATCTACAGGCTTTCGCACATGCGTGCAGTGCCATTGTCATCAGTTTGCTGATGTGTCGAGCCAGATGGCTCCGATATTAATTTGTCTGTTACCATCTCAGACAGTCTGGTCTCACTTCATGTGAGCGGTTGCGCTTCGATTGCGTGGGTAAGAACGCTTCTGGATGCTCCTTCTCATATCGCTCGAACTCCTTGACCACTGCCTGGAATCTAGCTTTATCGGCTTGATCTCGCTGGTTTGCTTTGGTCTCCTTCTCACTGTTGTCTATCTTCGCCGGAATAAACCGGGCCTTGCTAACCTGCCCCTTTTTTTGTTGATGGGTTGACGACTTTGGCTGGTCGCCTACCCCTATCACCTTGACGTGGCTTGTCTTGGTGGAGTTTGTTATTTGTTGTGCCGTTTGGGGAGTGCTTGCCTTAGCAGTGCCCGCCGAACGCGACGGAATTAGCGTTTTGTCAACCGAGCGCAACAACTCATCTTCGTCAATTTCGGAGATGCAGAGGTCCAAGAGGTCCGAAACTGATTTTGGATTGTGTTCCATGGTCGACCGTGGCTCCGCCCCAGAGCCACGGCAAGATCACTTCCGACCGGAGGACCTTCTCCGAAGGGAAGGTGGTGTCCATCCAATTGATTTTCCCCTGCGATTCGACTTGATGCACCATGTACCCAAGGAATATACAACAGCAAAGGCTATGATGTTCTTGCCCTTACCCATCCAATTTCAGTTTAGGGTGATCAACTTTTTTTTCCAAACATCTTTAGTATGTGCTCTACAAGTGCGTTTCGCTTAGCGAATGTTACGTTCCTTGCCCAAACCTTGGAGAATGCAACACGAGTTATTTTTTTATATATTTTTATACCCTTGCAGGTTATTATAATTTGAGTCAGAAGCTTGCAACGCAGTGAAAGAGGACTTCCGACAATATAAAGTATATATATTCTTGATCAGCATCAACAGCCGAGTCAATCTAGCCATTTCCGTCTATCTGTTTGTCTCTCAGTTTTGAAGCTATTTGATGAAACTTTGTAGTTAGTCTTCTATATACTGTCACTCTTATATATATCGAAAGGGGACGGATCGGACGACAAAATTTAAGACTAATATAAAATGGCTATATCTAAAATTTGATGAAAATCTGTTACAAACTGATAAAGTTAAAATTTATAATTGTATTAATTTATCGATCGTTGCTATGGGAGCTTTATGATTTAGTAGTCCGATTTTTATAATTTTTTGTTCTTTTTAATTTTCCGATCATTCCTATGACGGAAATTGTAATACCCTGCAAGGGTATAAAAATGGGCTTCAAAATTGTTCTAGCAGCAAACAAGCACTGATATAGGTCAAATTTTAGACTAATATAAAATGGCTATATCTAAAATTTGATGAAAATCTGTTACAAACTGATAAAGTTAAAATTTATAATTGTATTAATTTATCGATCGTTGCTATGGGAGCTTTATGATATAGTAGTCCGATTTTTATTTATTTATTTTTTTTTAAATTTCCGATCATTCCTATGACTGAAATTGTAATACCCTACAAGGGTGTAAAAATGGGCCCCAAAATTGTTCTAGCAGCAAACAAGCACTGATATAGGTCAAATTAACAATAAGCAATTTTATTGAGTGAATACTCATACTTTACGGATTTATATGGTGGTTTTCCTGCGAATTATATGTAATGAAACTAAACCTTAATAGCACATAATTAAATACTTCATACTGTAGAACTGCTAGATAAGAATTTCAGCTTTAAGAAAAATTCGAATAAGCGATATACAGATATCGGAGCTATTCGCCAAATATAGGGATATAGTATCTAAATGCAAAATTATCCACCGCAAGAAAAGCTGCGGCCATCATGCTTGCATATATACAACTTTGTCTCGCCCCACTTTGATGTTGTATATGACCCCAGCGTGATAATAAAACGCAGATAACTAAATTTTCTATATAATTTATTTGAATTTCATCAGTTGATGATTTATTTTCTAGCGTAAATACTTATAAGCTACGAAGGCGGCTTTCCAACACAGGGATATGCTACGTACAACTGACCATGCGAAAAATTTTCATTAACCCCACAGACTGGCCTTGCGATTAATTTTTTGTCATCGCAAAAGTCAGCCAATGTGGGAACTGAATCCGCTTAAATTGAAATGGAAGACCATTGGAATTAGTGGGATTATAACTTCCCCTCCTTTGAATTTGCCTGTGATCGTCGTTGCTTGAATTACATCGTTCATTAGTTTCTTTACCGACAAACGCGTACCATTGTAGTATTTCGGAAGATAAGATAAATTATGCGCCGGAGTTTCTGGAGTTCCAGATCAAGCGAGTTCAAAAATTCCATCGGATATTTAATGGCTTTAGTTCTCTAGTGCAGTTCTTCAGCGATTGGATTTTGAATTCTTCTCTGCTAGTGTTGCTCGTTCAGTAATCCAATCGACCTTTTTATAATTTTGAGCGATGCGAGGAAAACTTGAGTAATGACTTCCCGCCTCGATGGCGTGACTTTACAAAAATTTGCCAATTCAGCAATTTGAGAATTCAGCAGCTAAGGCGTAATTCTGTAAAGTTACTCTCATGTTCGTAGAGTTTTAATTTCTTGATTTGACACCACACAGAGAGATTTCACATAAACATTAACCTCATCGGCAGCCGTAGATTCTCGATATTTAGACCAAATTTTAAAATTCCTAATATTGCTCTTTAAGTCTCTAAGTCTCTATATGAGAAATTTTAATTTAAAAATACCCTGAGAAAGAGCATTCTTTATTTCTTAGTTTGGGTTTGTATTAAGCGTAGGTATACCAAATGTAACTTGTCTTATGGAGAATATATTATAATTAGTTTTATTCCTGATGTGCGAGGTTTCTTTCTTTCTGCGTAAAAATATCTGCAATCTGCAAACATGAAGAATTTTTTATTTCTTGGTTATTATTCTCGATGTTTGGAACAAACTTTAAAATTCCTAATATTGCTTGTTTTTTTTTATAAATGTCCGAATTTTCTTTCTTTCTTCTTTAGGTGAAGGAAAAGATTCATTGGACTTTGCCAAACAGTTTTTAGAACGTCGCAGCAAATACAAGAGCTTGCAGCGGGCACAGAATGCACACAACGATGACATGTGCAAACCAGCGCCTGCTATAACTCCATCATCTAATGATAATACTGATAATAAGGTGGGTTGCTATAATTTTTTTAAGATTTCTTATTAATTTTTTTATTTCCAAAGAACAAACAGAAGAAAGTGAAAAAGAACAAGATGACTAGAATGGATGCACGGAGTATTCTTGGATTTTCGGTAACAGCCGCCGAGGGTCGTATTAATGTCGGCGTTCGAGATTATGTTGATGGACCATAACCTACAATTTTATATATAAAGTTACAATTGCAAAAGTCGTATGTTAAAAAACTTTTGAATTTGAAACAATAAACAACGTTAAATATCATATAAATTGGGACTAATACCATTGCTTTTAGTGGAATGAAAATTCTTGTCTGGAGCGAGTTTGAGGAGATCAGTGTCTCTATGTCGGTTCTTAGCCTCTTAGAGCCTGCTAGGGCTAGTTCGTATGCTTTTTCGTTCCCTGGGATGTCATTGTGTCCCGGTACCCGGCATTCTGCAACTAGCCGTTCGTTGTTTTTCACGCCAGCTGAGCTAGATTCGATTTTTTGTGTCGCTAAGTCCTCGCCGTATTGAAAGCCTGACTGCTTCCCTTATGGCAAGCAACTCGGTTTGAAAGACCGTCGCTGAGTCGGAGAGATTGAAGACCTCTTCAATCTCCCAGTGATCAGCATAGATCCCAGCTCCCATTATCGGCATTACGTTCAGGACAGCATTTAGAGCAGCCCTACCGGACTTTCCGCGACGTTTTTCTTCCATTGGTCCAGTATCACTCCTAGATATACCACCCATATTGAGTTTTTCCAATATGCTTTTTATGTTTATAAGCCAGATTAGGGACGATAAAACCCCGCCATGAAGTGTGCCTCTCTTCACCGTCCACGGGAGGTGAGTGCAACTCAGTTCGGCTTTAATCATCCTGCTCGGTAGCATACCCCCGATCCACTCCCTGATGCTTCCCTCAATATCTTACCAGTTGAGGGATCTCAGGATGAATCGGCTTTCATGTCATTGATTGCCCATGATGTCTTTCGTTGGTGTGTCTGTCTGAGTTTTGATTCCCTCTTCGGGTTCCGAGTTCTTTCGTAGGTTCCCGTCTGTAGTAGTTCCCGTCGCTGATAACGGTGGGACAGTTTGTGTGTCCTCTTGCAAGAAATTTGCTTGATCTTGCCGTGTCACTCATTCTTATTATACATATTTAAAGGGAAAGTTTTACATTTACAGTTTGGCTATTTATTTTTATAGTTAGAAGACTAACTGCAAAGTTTCATTTAGATAACTTTAAAACTGAGAGAATAGTTAGCGTAGAAACGGGGCCGAAAATGATTCCTTTACTGCGTTGCAATTGTCTGACTAAAATTGTAATACCCTGCAAAGGTATAACAATAAGGTTGTTCAGCGTGTTAGATAAAAAATAAATAAATTATATATACTTATGTAAAAAACAATAAAGTAATGCCTGCTTCTTATACCCTTGCAGGGTATTATAATTTCAGTCAGAAGTTTGCAACGCACTGAAGGAGGCACCTCGGACTATAGAGAGTATATATATATTTTTGATCAGGATCAACAGCAGAGTCGATCTAGCCATGTCCGTCTGTCCGTCTGTCAGTTTATACGCAAACTAGTCTCTCCGTTTTGAAGCTATCTGAATGAAACTTTGTAGTTAGTCTTCTATATACTCTCACTCGTATATATGTCGGAACGGGCCGGTTTGGACGACTACATCATATTGCTGCCATAGGAATGATCCGAAAATTTTTACAAAAAAATTATAACACTCTCTCTCGTAATATTTCATATTACTTTACAATTTTATGTAAAATTTTATAAAAATCGGACTACTACATCATCACCCATAGGAACGATCGAGAAATTAATGCAATTAAAAATTATAACATTTTCAGATTTTAACAGATTTTCATCAAATTTGAGAAATTATTAACATTTTCGAAAAACGTTGTTGTTTCTAGTTGCTTTAAACACTTTTTTGCAAACTACCTCATGTGGAAGACCGTTTACAGTGGTGAGGAAATAATTAATAAAGGTATATTGTGGTTTTTATTAAGTTTGTATAAAAAAAAGTAAAAATATAAAAATTCAAATACACAATACATTTTTTATATATTTTGTATTTGAATGCTTCCGCGTGTGTGTTTGCGACTTTCCACCAGAAAATCAGCCTAGTATATACACATATAAAAAATATATTTATTTTTGTAATTGTACGTACGCATACACTATTTGTGTGTGTGTGTTTAAAATTAAATTTTTGTGAGAAAAAGTTATATGTGGGAAATGAGTTGATATAGTAAATAGCAAAAAAATGTGGACGGTGTGGAACGTATCTTTGATGTGCACTCAAATTCTACGAAATTCGACGGCGTATGTATATTCTTCGGTTCATTCTTGCGAGAATTTTGATTTTATTATTATCTATCGTACAAATATAGTTCGATTTCACAGTATTGTAAAGTCCAAATTATTTAACGTTTATAACAAATAATCAGGTAAAAAATATTACGATGTCTATAATTTATTCAATTGGTTACTAGAAAAAAAGTATTATTAAATACTCAAATGCAGTGGTTAAAATAAATATTATATAATTTAATGAACTCAAGTATTGAACGCTTTTTTTTAGCATTTGAGTATATTTGAGTACTTGCACCTGTGCCAGATGTTTGTGTATACATACCTATACCTACATATGTGTATATAATTTTGGCACCTGTTGCTCATACTTATCTTTATTGATAGGCTTTATGAAGGCATTATTTATATATTTTCTTTATATATTTAGTTTGTTACTCGAATATACAAAGATTTGATTTGTGAAATGGATTCTACACCCGTGGTAAGTACGATATAAATGTGCTAATATAAAACCAAGAAAGGAAGCTAGCTTTGGCATGCCAAAGTTTATATACCCTTGCAGATAGAACTTCGATCACTAGGAATTAATACAATATAAATTATATATATTTATGAAAGAAAACAATGAAGTAATACCTGGTTATATTTCTTTAATCCATACATATTAGATTTAGAGTTTTACATTCACAGTTTTGCATTTTCCTCTATATCTAACAACCGTTTCTAGGGCGGCTATATGATATAGTTGTCCGATTTTCATAAAATTGTACACAAAATTGTAGAATAATATAAAATGGCTATATTCAAAAATAGCTATATTGTAAATATTTTCAGATTTTTCCATGTCAGTTATATGATATAGTCGTCCGATCCGACATATATACGAGTAAGAGTATATAGAAGACTAACTGCAAAAGTTTCATTTAGAGATACCTTTAAAACTGAGAGACTAGTTTGCGTAAAAACGGAGAGACGGACAAGGACGAGATCAACTCGGCTGTTGATGCTGATCAAGAATATATATACTTTATATAGTCGGAAGTGATTCCTTCACTGCGTAGCCAACTTCTGACTGAAACTATAATGCCCTGCAAGGGTATAAATATATAATTTGTAACCAAAATGTATTACAATTGTATGGAGTTAGAGTAAAATCATATATAATATACCTGTGTATCTAAAGCGAGACTTACACGTTAAAAAACCTTCACATTCCATTACAAAGGTGTCAAAAAGGATGCTACGAGCTACATTTTAGATTTAGTAAATGTATAATGCATACTTTTAGACACCTTTTAGTACGTGATTTCTGAAAACAAATATTTCTGGATTTGTAAACTTGAAGTGAATTATAGTTTATTTTAAATTCTTAAGGTAAACATCGAAAATGGAAATTCAGCAGAGAAGGAGCTTAAAAACGATGAGGTTACGATAACAGTGGTTCTTGCTCCTAACCAAGAAAGTGGAGGCGAGGCCGAAAGTCAAGCCGTCGAGTCTGAACAAAACCAAAGTTTAGATATAACTGAAAGTACCGAAAATCAAGTCGAGCAAATATCGTCGATTACTGTTGCCTCAACCGATGCTAATGAGAAAGATACTAAAGAGGCAGTCACAGATAGTGATTCAGTGATTACTGTTGCCTCAACAGATACTATTGATAAAGATATTAAAGAGGATGTCACAGACAGTGATTCAAAACCATCAGATCCAACTATCAAAGAACCTTCTATAACTGATAATCCCCCTTTGAATGTTGATAACGTATTGAAAATTGAGGATGATAAGCCAAAAATACCAATTGATGACGAAAAACAAGATGTTATTGTTGAAGAATCAGAATCAGGAGACGATGGCGTAGAATCTTTTTCCGAAGATGAAGTATTTTTATAGTTTTACATCTAAAAAATTATTTTTTAAAAGCTCATAAAACTATTTTTAAAAGCAGCTAGCTATTCTAACTTTGGCTAATAGAATAATCTTTATTTAATTTAGGTCTTAATAACATGCGTCAATAATTTGATATCATAGAAAGGGTGGTATGGGTATGCGCTACAGAAAAGAACGAGCAGCTCCAAATCCAGTATAAGGGCAAAATATTATCTCAATTGAAAAACCTTTAACTATTTATTGAAAGGCTATTATAACTTTTGTTTTGCAAGATATTATAATATTATTTTATATATTATAATATTATAACAGAAGCTGCGTTTTAACGATAGCGCGCGCTTAACAGCTTTTAAAAACTTTTTTCACTTTGGTTGTTCTTCTAAATTAAATATTTAATATTTCAGGATCCCAATGATCGAGCAAAAGTGTCATCGGAGTTGACTGCGGAAAATAACAATAAAATTGATCTTACAACAGCGAACGAATCGCTCAATGAAAAGGCAAGTTGAGAACTAGTTTGATTCCCTATAAGCCTAAATTTCTGAAAATATCGGTGTTGCTATACTTGGACGATATTTTTAGACTTTTACACACAAAAAAAATCCGGGAATCAGTTGGGAATCATATGAACACACGTGCGAGATATAAATTCATTTTAATCCATATACGGGCTTAATTTGACCATTTAACCCGAACCGTACATGATTTTTTCAATTTTTTTTTTTGTGTGTAGGGAATGACTTGAAAAAGTCTGCGATTGAATTGAGCAGCTGTTTTCAAAATTTTAAAGTGTAAAGTGTAAACAATAAAAGAAAATGACGAAAAAACGACAAAATAGGTATTGAAGCTACTATTAAATAATTGAATTCCCGAAAAACCCTTTGAAATTTTGGCAACAATTGATGAAGGTCGAGAGTAAAGTATTGAACTTTTTAATATATCCTTGACCTTAAAAAAGGATAATGTTTTAAATGGCAAACGTTTAGAACAGAAATTGTCTGTAAATATAGAATTATTGGGTGCCCTATATCGCCTTGGATTTTTCGGCGAAGAGAATACCCAATGAGCGTTTCAAATTCTAGATAAAATCGGTAAAGTTGTGCTGAAAAATAAATCGTATTACCGTTAATAATCATAATTTATAATTTCATTACACGGTGAGGGGAATTGCTTTGCCAAATTTAGTAAAAAAGAACGCAACACTGCCTTTTCGGTAATATATTATATAAATTATATTATATATATATATATATATTAACCAACCTCGGAGTAACGACTGAAAAAATTGTATGAGCAGTTTGTATGAAAGCAACTGTTTTCAATTGCAGATATTTTCAATAATTTAGTCATTCCCTAATTGATGTAAGTGATATACGCCCATAGTTTGAAGCTTATTGGTGACATCATAAGCCGAGTAGACCAAAATTTCATTAGAGATATTTTTGAGAGGTAATTTTAATATAATTTTCACAACATTTTCAGTAACAGTAATTAACAGAACAGAAATCGGTTAAAACTAGATATGAAATGTAAATTCATGTGACTCGGATCTAGGATCTAAAAAATTTTTTTCTTTGAATATATAATTATCGCGCTCCAATTTTCTTATATTATGTTTAGGAAAAGAAGGACCCTGAGGGAAATGGAGAAGAAGGCTTACCTATTGATGTATGTTTTTGTCTTATCCAATGTATTATTTGATTTAATAATTATTGTTCATCTATCCCAAGAAGTTAAAAAAAGAAGATGTTGAATCGGAACTTTTAATAAAAAAACCTACTGAAACTGAGGTAAGATTTCTTAGTTATTTTTATACCATTGCAGGGTATTATAAATTAAGTTAAAAGTTTGCAACGCTGTAAAGGATTCATTTCCAACCTTATAAAGTATATACATATATCCCTGATCAGCATCAACAGCCTAGTCGATTTAGCCATTACCGTCTTTCCGTTTCTACCCAAACTAGTCTCCCACTGGTATATATGAAAGTCGGAACGGGCCGGATGGGACGGCTATATCATATGGCCGCCATAGGATCGATCCGAAAATTTGTAGTATAAAAATGATAACTTTTCCAGTTTTAAACGCATTTTCATCTAACTTAGGATATACCCATTTTGTATTATTTAGAAATTTCGGTTTTAATTTATAACAAGAAAGGCTGCTAACTTCGGCACGCCGAAGTCTATATACCCTTGCAGATAGAACTTCGATGACTAGGAATCCATACAATATAAATAATATATATTTATGTTAAAAAACCATGAAGTAATACCTGCTGTGATTTGCATTTTTGCTCCACATCTAACGATCGTTTGTATGGTACCTATATAATATAGTCGTCCGATTTTCATAAAATTTGACACAAAATTTAAGACTGATATAAAATGGCTATATCTCAAACTTGATGTTATAATTTCAATTGTATTAATTTCTCGATCGTTCCTATGGGAGCTATATTATATAGTTGTCCGATTTTCATAAAATTTTACACAAAATTATGAATAATAATATGAAATATCTATTAAATTTGATTAAATTCTGTTAAAAACTGAAAATGTTATAATTTTTTTGTAAAAATTTTCCGATAATTTCTATGGCAGCTATATCCGGTCGATCCCGTCCATTCCGACAAATATACGAGTGAGAGTATATAGTCTTCTATAAACTACAAATTTTCATTCAGATAGCTTCAAAACTGAGAGACTAGTTTGCGTAGAAATGGACAGACGGACAGACGGACATGGCTAGATCGGCTCGGTGTCCATCATAACTTCAAAACTACTGCACCGATCCTTTTGAAGTTTTAAACTCAATTTCTGTACATATTTTGGGAGGTAATGCTGTCGAGTTTTTAATTCGCTTTTATTAGTTCGGGATGTATGTATGTAAGTATGTAACGAAATCTTTGAACACTATTCGCAAGGGTTTCCAAATATCTGATAAGCTTAAAACTTTGCATACTTCTCAAGGACCAACGACAATGCAGTAATTTGATAAAAATTCATTATCCTAATTAGGATCGTCAGGATTGATAAATTCTTTTATGTTTTCTTAGATATTTTTAACTATTACTTATTTTTTATACCCTTGCAGGGTATTATAATTTCAGTCAGAAATTTGCAACGCACTGAAGGAGGCACCTCCGACTATATAAAGTTTATATATATTCTTGATCAGGAGCAACAGCCGAGCCGATCTAGCCATGTCCGTCTGTCCGTCTGTCCGTCTGTCCGTCTGTCCGTTTCTACGCAAACTAGTCTCTCAGTTTTGAAGCTATCTGAATGAAAATTTGTAGTTAGTCTTCTATATACTCTCACTCGTATATATGTCGGAACGGGCCGGTTTGGACGACTATATTATATAGCTGCCATAGGAATGATCGGAAAATTTTACAACAAAAATATAACATTTTCAGTTTTCAACAGAATTTAATCAAATTTGAGATATAACCATTTCATATTAATCTACAATTTTTTGTAAAATTTTATGAAAATCGGACAACTATATCATATAGCTCCCATAGGAACGATCGAGAAATTAATGAAATTAAAAATTAAAACGTTTTCAGTTTTCAGCAGATTTTTATCAAATTTGAGATATAGCCATTTTATATCAGTCTTACATTTTGTGTCAAATTTTATGAAATTCGGGCGACTATGTTATATCATATTGGTGCCATACAAACGATCGTTAGATGTGGAGCAAAAATGCAAATGTGTGAATATAAAACTACAAATATAAAACTGAAATATGAATATATGAATGAAATGAAAGCAGGTATTACTTCATTGTTTTTTAACATAAATATATATAATTTATATTGTATGGATTCCTAGTCATCGAAGTTCTATCTGCAAGGGTATATAAACTTCGGCGTGCCGAAGTTAGCTTTCTTGTTGAATATTGCTTTAAACAAATTTTATAAGGCATTCTTCGAATGTTATCTTTTAATGTACCATTCGTTAAATAAATACATTTTAAACTGTGTCGTCGGAAAAAAATTACGAAAGCATGGAATATTTAGCATTATTTGACCATTTTTGGGTTCACTGTGGTATTCATATGCTCGGTAAATATCAGTTTATAAATTTATGAACTTACTTTTTTAAATTTTAAAGGTTTCGAAGCAGGAAGAACACATTCCTGTTCAATCCGATTTTTCCAACGCACAAACGATGGGAAGTGAAGTGAAGTCTTCAGATCAGGTACGATATTTTATTTCCTTTGAAAGGGTATATACATACGCAAACTAGACTTTCTTTCTTTTCTATTATAAGTCAAAATAAATATGGGAAAGGTAAAAATAAATATTAAAAAGAAAAAAAAAATCACAAAAAAATATGAGAGTGGAAGGAAAACTATCGTCAGTAGTTTTATTCAGATGGATCCAAAACTGTTTGACTGTTAGACCTTGTAGTTTGCGTAGATACGTTAGGCGGAAAATTTCTGGATTGCTAAATGGCTGTTGATGTTTTGCAATAATCTATTTCATAGTATCAGAAACTTTGAGCTGTTACTTTTTCCCACCGCTTAAAGAGGAATTTTCGTTTAATATATAACGATCGATAATTTATTTATACCTTCAATTCACATAAAATTATAAATATGTTGCTTTATTTTTTATTATTTTTTAATTTCAGAAAGATTTTAACAACCAAATTAAAGAAATAATATCGGACATAGATATTAATATAAAAGCCCAGGAAAAAATAACCCAGCTGAAAGAGCAAGAACTGAAGTTGATTCAAAAGCAAAACGAATTGGCAAGTCAAATTCATCAGCAACAGCTCTTGGCTCAGCAGTTAAGTGATCAAAACAGAGCAAAGCAACAACCAAATCAATGGGAAGCTAAAAGTAAATCTGAAATCGAGTCCCAACGATTCCACCATAGTGATCCTCCATTTCAGCCAATTACTACACAATCCCAGGTAAAGTAATTATTATAAGGCTGTTAACTTTTACAGATATATTGGTTTTTGACTCCATTTTCTTACATGGCACATAAAGGTAACAGTATACTGATTATTTTTTCTTTCTCAAAGAAAAATTTAAGTGCGTGGCCAAATTGCAGAAGCAGTTAGTATTACGGATCGCAGCCAACTGAACTATGTTAAAATTTTAAACTTATCTTCCCTAGGCAGCGTTTTTAGGACAAAGCAGCCTTTTTTATAGAGGGCCGAGTGGTGGTTATTTAATTGTAACCGATTTTCGGGCTATCAAACAATCATCACCGCCAAAAACAAGCACAAACTAAACTATTGTAATTTAAATACTTAATTTTGCTTGAAGTATCATGGTACAATCATGGATTGAGAAAATTCTCTTTCTAGGCCATGCACTCCGTTCAGTTAAGTCCATTTTCATTAACAATGTTTTACCAGTGATACTACTTGGAAAATAAATTGGATGGAAGGAGTCATTTCCGACCCTATAAAATACATATATATAAATATTTATATTCTTCAAAAGCCGTCGTTCTAGCAACCCTCAGCTTTTAAGTGGTCTATTATAATTTCAGTCAGAAGTTTGCAAAGCAGTGAGGGAGTAATCTCCGACCATATAAAGTATATATATTCTTGATCAACATCAACAGCCGAGTTAATCTAGCAATGTCCGTCTGTCCGTTTCATGGCAAACTAGTCTCTCAGTTTTAAAGCGATCAAAATGAAACTTTGTAGTTAGTCTATATAATTTCACAATTATTTGTGTCGGAACGGGCCGGATCGGTAAATTAAATAACTTTTTCATTTTTCAACAGATTTTCATATAATTTAAGATATGGCTGTTTTGTGTAGATGCCATACAAAAATGTAAAACTGTTAAAATAATATTTATAGGTGAATAAATAGAAACAAGAAATAACTTCATTATTTTTGAAAATAAATATTTATAAGGTTATATTTATTCTTAGTGATCGAAGTTCTATCTGCAAGGGTTTGTAAACTTCGGCGTGCCGAAATTAGCTTAATTTCTTTCCGTTGCTAGCCGAGTTAATCCAAGACATGTTTTCAATAGGTTCATTAAGTATCGGTTCATTCTGGGCATTCTGTTTCTATTGCAGCTATAATGATATAGTCGTTCGATCCGGCCCGTTCCGTTATACATATATATGTAAGAGTGAGAGTAATTAGAAGACTAACTTCAAAGTTTCATCAGATAGCTTCAAAACTGAGAGACAGTTTGCGTAGAATAATAATATTTTTGGGTGTTTTTTTTTGAGGACACGAAATCAATCGCAACTGAAACCGTTTCTAACAAGGTTAGATTCATTGCAAACCGACTTTTTAATTATTTGAATTTTATATACTTTGTTTTATTGTATTTTTTAATCAAGTTATACACATTTTGTTTAAGTTTAGTGCAGCATGTTTTTCCAAATGTATATTATTTTGGCTCGGAGATACTGGCAGCACTTCAGCACTATCCATACCAAATACATGTTTATTTATCTACATATATGTATACCTTATCTGAAGGCGGACAAAAACAAATATATACATGAGTGTGTTGGTCGCTCTAAACATTTGTATGTGCCTTATAAACATACATACGTATTTTTCAAAATACAAAATTTCTATATTTAGCATCGCAGAGAGCATAGTGTGAGGCGTATGTTAAACGTTAAGGCTGCTTTAATTTAGAATTCCGTACTGACTCTTGTGTATATTTCTTTAAAATTCATTGAATATTACTTGAATATAGTGAATTGAAAAAATGAACTGCATAGTGGAGAAGAGGCGAGGATATAGACCAAGTGATCTTTACGATAGGCAAAAACGAGATATTCTAGTAGAGCTTGGTAAACAATTGTGGCAAAAAAAAAATGTAATTTATAATGAAAACAGTAGACCCACTCTAGTTGAACTTTGTAAAAACAGTTAGATTTTTTTTACTTAGGAACCCGCAAATATATCGAAGACAAATATTGATTTGCGCAAAATATTTACACCAGCGACCGATACTCCTGAAATATTACCGAAGAACCGTAAGTAAGATGTCTTTATTCGGTTTATATTAAAAAAAGGTGCTACGTAAGACCTACATATATAACGCTGTTCCATGACTCAACTAATATGAGCGCTTTTTTAACAAAAATAACTTGTTACCTATCACCTTTTTTTGTGCCTATGCAATATTGCAATAAACCTTATTTCATCAATACTTTGAACCTTGTTTCGAATAGGAAAGCTATATGCCTCGTCCGCATTTTATTCTCCAACACTACACCCCACTGTGGAAGACCAGGTTGAGCTAGCCCGGAGAATATCGCATTCGTTAAGCGATATCTCGAACCAAACATCTAAGGGTCAATCAATGTATGTCAATCGAAAAAAACGCTCTGTTAAATGGGTACATGAAGGTGGTCAAGGTAATAGTCTTTTTTTGAAAGCATGTTTTTACTATTCATTATAGTAATGGTATAAATTATTACACCCGTTTATCCTAATTAATTAGTTGTCTTACTCTTTAAATATATGTATTGGAGTGACACTGTTCCCAAACTATTATAGACAATTCACGAGGAGGAATATTGTGTATTCCTATATTTAATGAATATCATTTCCTACATTTCGTATAAAAAAAAGGAATTTAAAATTTTATAATAATATTAATAATTGAAAAATATATTTTCTTATTTAATACCTATTATATATATATATATATTATATGAAAACCACAATATTTCTTGCATTGAGCACTATCGCTCCATTTTATATGAGAATATTACAACTTTTTTTTTACATTTTAAATGTTATTGATGATATTTTTTTACATTTTTTTTAAATCAACATTAATTTATTTTTCCATATAAATTGCTCTTTCGAGCAATTCGCCTTAATGACTTTAAAGCCATTGTGGGTACAGATTTTATATAAATCAACGTTTGAAGGTGAAAATTTATAGGTCCACCAGTTTAAAATAATTAAATATTATACCAGAGAAAACAATAGGTATATCTAGGTCTGGAGACTAGTTTTTAGTTGAAAATTAAGTGGGACATTTTTTGCTCGTCGAGAATGGGAGAAACATGGATTCATGTTTAAGATGAGTTCTTGTCCAAAAGATCTGACGTAAATTGAAGAGGGAAATTTATTGGCAATTATATCACGAAAATTCTTGTTTGTTGTAAAAATATAACAAAAATAACTACATATATATAAACGAATGAACCAATATTAACTAAAGCTTTACTTAAATAATTAAGTGATTTTTTAAAATAAAATGTAGACAAATTTGTAGTGAATTCAACATTTTGTGGTTATGGTTTTAAATTTATACGACAGAATAATGAACTATTTTTTTTTTTTTAATTGCAATGTACCCGATTTTGAGACCTTTCATTGATTGATTGATTTTTTTCATTTAGTTTAAGGATGTAATAACATATTGATGCATTCAAGCAATAATTGCATATGTTATTTTTTTATATTAAGCCAATTGCGAAAGAAAGTCCCCATCATTATTTGAAGCAACAACAAAGTTGGAGAAAATGCCGCTTAAGCTTGTAATGAATCCGAAGGGCCAAGTTCGGGATTATAATTCGCTTAAAGAGTTAATTAATGTTGAAACTGGCCTTTTATCGCCTGACAACTGCGCTGAGCTAATAAATGCATTGCAACTTCACCAAGGACGAGGTAAAATATTTATAACACAAAATTCCATTACGAATTTAATTTTTAAATCTGATTTTATACAAATGAAAACAAATAACAAACAGTATAGGGAGAGCTCGGCAAAATCGATGTCAGCATCGATTTCGTTTTGAAAAAAATGATAAAATGATGAATTGATCTCCTTAGTTTCTTTGACTTTTAAAAATTATCATTGGTTTTGAAAATAAGAAATAAATAAAAATTTAAAAATAATTATTTATTTAAATCAACAACAAATTAAACTCTAAAATAATGATTACTTGTGATTCATATATTTGGCTCAGGTTCCATTTTAGAGTTTTCAGCATTGTTATTTCATGTTGTTATGCAAGGATCGCAAAGCTACTCCCGTACGTTTATAATTATGGCGGAATGATTATAGCTTGGGGACAAAGAAAGTTCCGCTATGTTAATCAGTAACTAATTGTTACTTATATAAAATCTTTATGCATAGGTAGTAAAGTAAAATTTTAGGGCTTGCATACATATAAATGCATAGATAATTCGATCAACACAAAAAAGTTTATATACCCTGGCAGTTTATAATGGGATCATTAGAAATAAACCCAATTTGATCAAATGAAACTAACTAGAATTATGTAGACAATTTATACATATACTCAAAAGATCGACTTTAAAATGTATCTACAGTTGCAGTTCTACATACAAGGTTTATAATTTTTCTTTGTATTTGGCGGTATATGTCAGCTATATAATATATTCATCCGATTACTATATAAAATTAAAACCGAAACTCTGAAATAATAAAAAGTGTACCTCTCTGAGTAGATGATTAAGTTTTTTTAAATTAAATTTTACAACGTTCCAATAAAAGTTACATAATGAAGTAATCTGATTTCTATGAAATTAAAACGGCTTTATATAAAATTGAATGAAAATTCATTTTCCTTTAAATATTATCGCTTATTATTATTATTATTAAAAGTTTTTTTGAACTCCGGGTTTAATTTTATGAAAATCGTACGACTATTGTGAATGTTAAACTGTGTATTGTTCTTAAATAAATAATATATATATATATATATATATAAATATAATTGAATTAATTTAATTTAGTATGAAATATTAATCACATAATTAAAATCTGCAAGAATATACAAATTTAGGCGTGCAGCAGATAGAGTTCTTTTTTGTTTAACACAAATATATTATTAAATTGTAATAATTAATAATGATCAAACTGCAACCTGCATGGGTATACGACTTTCAGCGTGCCGAAGATAGTTTCGCTTCTTATTATATTTCATGAACTTGTTTTAACAATGTTGGCAACTCAGAATTGTTCATGTCAGTAAAAATTTAATCATTCACTTAAAAAAAATTTACAAGGATTGTAAGGAACAATTAAAATTAAAATATAGAAAGCGGCAAAGTTTAGAGTATATTCAAAAAACTATTCGATGTTTTCCGGTATATTCTTGTCCAAATTGTCTAGATTGGTACTATTTCATAAAAACCCACAACTGTTTGATAAGCTGTTATCGACTGGTGGAAAATGGATAAAGATCTGTGGGAATCATAGTTTTACATCTGTCGAAAATCCTAACTGTTTGACTCATCGAATTTTACTTTTAAAAAACACACAAAAAATGTATACGCTGAGAATCGATATTTTTACAGATCTACTATGGACAAATTTGATTTATTTTATTATCTACGTGCTAATGGAATTTTGTTCAAATATAAACATTAAATTTCTGCTAAACGTATTAATATAATTGTCTTTTAAAATTCATTTGCTATGCTTATTGCCGTCGCGCCGCCGCAACCATCATTTCGCTCACTTTTTGATAGGCGCCGAACTGTTTGCAAAGCGACGCAAAAAAGCCGATAATTGGATTGTCGATGAAACGAATGCTGGAACTCAAAGTCTACCATCTGGTATTCCAGATTACCAGCAATATCAACCACGGCCAAAGGCAATATCGCCAAACATTGTGCCAGCATATTCAGATGCTGGCAAACACCGCGTTCAATTAAATTTGCATCAAAATCAGTTAATCGAAAAGTATTCAAAGGGCGGTGTGCAGGTAGTCAAGTCGCCATGGGAAGCTGCTCTACAGACTGGCTCTGCCAGTTCCGCATTTTTGGAGGAGTCCCCAGACCAAGGTCGATGTCCCACAGTGTCATCGCCAACGATGTATCATCGACAAAGCGCGTCCAGGGACTTGACGGATGCAGCAGTAAAGCCTTCTCATGATCTTGGATTAAAGAACAACCAACAACATCATAGAGAGGAACTCTGTAGAAATGTTAGTATACAAAATATTAATCAAATTTTACATAACACATTTGTTTCTTGCAGAAGAGCCCTGCACCAACACCCTTCAATCCGCAAAGAGTGTTGGCTTATACTCCAAGCGTTGCCCAAGGCTGGGGAGGTCGTAATGTTGAATTACCAAAAGGTTGGTATTTAATTTAGTGTTTGTTTAGAATAATTCGAAATAATAACATACATTAAATTGTGGAATACCACTGCAGTATTAAATTAGATGACGATATTTCGTAAGTGCCTCCTCTAATTTTTCTTAATCCTAAAATAATGTTTTGTTTGGGGTCGCCAAATAATTATCTAGTGCTCATTGATCTGTTGCGATAGGCGTCAAAACACGGAATTTTTTTTTCGTGCGTCCTTTTATATATACGTAATTATTGATAGAAACCGTCATTTAAACATAAGACAAATCAGATTATTTGCTCCGCAAATAATGTAAATGTTGCAAAGGAAAAACCTACATTTGACATGTGATACGTTGCAATAAATTGGGATGATGTAATTTAATTAGCCACTAAAAGTTGATACGTAGTATGTTTTAATTAACATCTCATAATTACTCCTGAAACATTTTCAGAATGTTGTGAAGCAAATGAAGTAAATGAGCTTCCTTGCCAGAGTTGTGACTTTTGCTGCCTAAGGTATGACCACGAAAATATGAATGCTGTATACGCAAAGGGCAAAGGATTACCTATCAATTTTACGAATGAAATTGAAAAACGATTAAACCGACTTGAACAATTTCAAACGTTCTTTTTGGAACAACAGCAAAAATTGCCTGATAAACTGAGTAAAAAATATATAGATGTAGATGACAAACTGAATGTACGCGAGTTGATACAATCCTTTGAGCAACAGTCAATTATGGAAACGTTCAAAAATAGTTCGAACGATGAAGAAGCAATTAACATAAATGAAGGCAAGAGTTAAATGTGGATGATATGTGTTTATATGGGCCTAGTATTGGGAACAAGGTTGCGTTTAATATAATTACTACCAACTCCACAACAAACTATTAAACTCATTGTAAATCTGCGTTCTTGCATTTCCTTTGATACCAATTGGTAACTCAAGTTATTGTAAACTTCATCCTGCAAATTAATATATGTATATGTTGTTGTAAAGCACGCACATTCACATATTTATGTGTACATGTTTAATGAGCCTGATATGTTTTGTTTTATAGTTCTCAGTGGACCGCAGTATACTTACTTATATTATCTTACTTTAAATACATACTTAAACTTAAAATAATGCAAATTAATATTTTAATTGATTAATCTACAGGTTTATATGTACCAAAGGAAATATCTCTATCAAGCTACGTTCCACCACCACAAAAGCAACTGTCATTTGCTGCATCTCAAACAAACGAATCCACATTTCGACCTTTGCCAAAATCAAATTTTGGAACTTCACCTGACACGCAGTCCTCAAATGGAAGATTTCCACTACCCAACTCTAATCCTTTGGGGTACACGACGTCAGTGCCGAAACAACAGCATTCATTTTCTCCGCAGCCCATAAATAATATTGCGCCACAGGTCAACTTTAATCCTTCGCCATTATCCTTTGAGAAACTGTCGCGGTATGAAAATCTCCCTGATAACCATAGCCAGCAACAGCACTTATATATTCGCCAAAAGACGCAAGTGCAGAATGCATCTCCTATACCATTTGGCACCCCAAAATGCACCTCTTTCAATGAAAACCTATCTAGGTCACCCATTAGTTGGAATAGCCCAATTGGAGGAACTTCACCGCAACCTCATCAACTTAGCTATGTTCCCTGCCAAAAACAATCGCACCAGGGTCAATCTTTTAATAAATTGGCCAAAGGTTGGGGCGAAGTGCAAAGCAAGCAACATCAACAGACCTATTCTAGTCCATTTATCCCGCCGGCAACTCTGTCTAGAAATTTACCGTATACTGAAGTGCCATATTCGGATTTTTAAGGACATATTGACGTAAAGGCAAGACGTCGACGATTTACCTAACGATTTGCGACATATTACCATAAACATGTTCTTAATGTACTTATATTTATTGTGTTTGTTTGTTTTGGGATCTGTAAAAATAATATAAATGATACTACATCGAAATATACTTTGTTTTTTTTTAACACCTTCAGAATGTTCAAAACATAAGAAAATCGCAGTCGAGTACACTCGATTTTGAGATACCCGGTATCGGTTATGCGATTTATAGACAATTTGACAATACTAATTGTGTGATAGCTTATCTTATTGTCTTATTTTTTCTTGTCTAAAACTTGAATGATTAAAACTTCCACCAAACCCACATATAAGTTCCATTTCGCACTTTACTCTACCCCAAATCAAACAAGAAAGGAAGCTAACGTCGGCACGCCGAAGTTTATTTACCCTTGCAGATAAAACTTCGATGACTAGGAATTTATGCAATATAAATTATATATACGTATGTTCAAAAAAAAAAAAAAAAAATGAAGTAATGCCTGCTTTTATTTCCTTAACCTTTACATATTATATTTAGAGTTTACATTCACAGTTTTGCATTTTCCTCCATATCAAACGATCGTTTGTTTGGCAGCTTTATAGTAGTGCGATTTTTAAACAATTTTACTCAACATTGTAGAATAATATAAAATGGCTATTTCTCCAACTTGATAAAAATCTGTTGAAAACTGAAAGAATTATTATTTTTAATTATATCAATTTCTCGATTGTTCCTATGGCAGCTATATAATAAAGTAGTCCGATATTTATAAAATTTTACACAAAATTGTAAAATAATATTAAATGGCTATATCCCAAATTTGATAAAAATATGTCAAAAACTGAAAAAGTTATAATTTTTCCGATCCGTCCCGTTCCGACTTATATACGACAGAGTGTATTGTATACATATGTGTATTAAAGAGTTTCATCCAGGTAACTTTAAAACTGATAGACTAGTTGGCGTAGAATAGGACAGACTGACGTGGTTAGATCAAATCAGCTGTTTATGCTGATCAAGAATGTATACTCTTTTTAGGGTAGGAATGACTCCTTCACTGCTTAGCAAACTTTTAAAATTATAATACCATGCAAGGGTATAAAGCCGTTCATAATGTTCTTGAATTCACATGTTTAAATACCGCATGTGTATTTTTCTTTTACTTCTCAGACGAGTTTTAGAGTCATAAGTTTTAACAAAAAAATTATAAAAACAAAAAACAAGCTTAAGAATATAAGTTTTATAGGCAAGTAGACTTTTTTTGGGCATGCGCAGATACGTCTTCAGGGCTGCAATGACAACTTCAAGTTCTCCATAAAAAGCTCTCTTTTATTCAAGAATTTATGGGGGTTGAAGTAAGCTTAATGTTGAGAAAAAAAAAAACGTTTTCGACATCTACTAAGCTGATATATATTGTATCTAAAAAGAATATAAATTATCCTAAGCGAAGTATATTTTCAGAAATGAAGAACGTCTGTTAGCCCTACCCTTATGCCGCACAACGAGTTTTCACATATTATATTTAAAATATTCAGTGGGCAAGCGAATATTTATAAAACCGATTGTGTTACCAACATTAGTGTTTGTGTTAACCATGATTAATATATACATGGACAGCTATACAAAATAAACCGCTACATTTTGGATAATAAACAATGATTCTTGTACTAAAAGCAATATGACGACAGTTGACAAAAATAATACATATTCGACTTATAATTCTATTAGTAAAATCAAGCCATTAATTTTTTTGATATTAAATTTCAACATATGCCTTCATCATATCAATGCTTCTACATATTTAAATCTGAACGGTAAGCTTTAACACATATGTGTGTACATACATATGTATGTACACAATAATTTTTTCCAATTTAATATACATTATTATTTAGATTTGGCCAATTCGGATCGTCCTTTTTTTGATGATATAAGCCCCAGAAATGTTTCAGCTGTCATTGACGAAATTGCTATTTTAAGATGTCGTGTTAAAAACAAGGGAAACCGCACGGTAAGTTTTTTATACCTTTGCAGCAGTATTAAAATTTTAGTCAGAAGTTTGTCAATACCCTAGAAAGAACAAGACATATGTATTTATGTATTATCCCGATCAACAGCCGAAACGATCTAGCCAAAAACAATACAATTATTAATATAAGTAACGCCAATTGATTTGTTTGCACATTATTTTTTCGTGCTGGTTTTTGAACTGGCTTCAGGCTCTCTTACATTTTGTTTAAAAGCCAGTGAGTTCAAAAGCCACCGTTGATCTGCAGATCAATAGGTTTCTGATCGGTTTCTGGGCCAGAGATAAGAGGCGTATTCTCATTGATCATAATATAACCATCACTTTATAAGTTTCTAGTTCTTTTTAAAAAACGAATATTTTATATGATAATTATTTGAATATATAAATAATAAATAATAATAAATAATAAAAGTAATTACCAGAAATAAATACATATATAATAATACATTACAAAGGAACATTGTGGTATTAAGCATGCGAAGTGTGAAAAATATGCAAAGACATCGATTTCAATTTTTGGGGCTTGCGCTTGCAAACAGAAGAATTTAGGAACACATAATGTCAAGGCGATGTTGTTGATGAATGTCCATACAAATTACTGATGCATTTATCACGGTCATGTCCTAGACTGTCATCAACAACAATTAATTGATTATTCATCAACAATTCATCAATGATTCACCAATTTTTGGCCTTTTTATTGCACTGGAAAAATAAAATTCGCTGTTAATTGTATATGCTCACGTGAAAATTGCAATTTCACAATTTGAACTTTCTTTCACGTTTTGCCAGTTAGATATATATATATAGTCACATATTCATCAGTAATTCATCATAGATTCATCAACAGTCAAGGCGGTGTTGTTAATGATTCATCGATTAATGTCCATACAAATTACTGATGCATTTATCACGGTCATGTCCTAGACTGTCATCAACAACAATTAATTGATTATTCATCAACAATTCATCAATGATTCACCAATTTTTGGCCTTTTTATTGCACTGGAAAAATAAAATTCGCTGTTAATTGTATATGCTCACGTGAAAATTGCAATTTCACAATTTGAACTTTCTTTCACGTTTTGCCAGTTAGATATATATATAGTGACATATTCATCAGTAATTCATCATAGATTCATCAACAGTCAAGGCGGTGTTGTTGATGATTCATCGATTAATGTCCATTCAAATTACTGATGAATTTAACATGGGCATGTCCTAGGCTGTCATCAACCTCAACATTTAGCATTCATAAACAATTCATCATCGGCCGAGCAATGATACTGCCGACGACTACCTTCGTAATTGTATCATGGGCAGAGCGTCGAATCGGTCGAAGTCGCAGTCGGCTCATTAATGAATTGTTGATGAAAGTGGCCTATTGATGACATGTGGTACTGCAGGGCAGTGACATATACCTATATACCCTATCTCAATTAACACAATTAATTCTTGAAACCAACAAGTGGCTATCTCTAATAAACACACAAATTCTTAAAATCAATAAGTGGCGGTCCGTTAGTGACAGTCCCGCTCTCGATTAATGTATAATCAATATCCCAAGCTGGCGATCTCGTTCCAAATTCATGTAAAGAAAGGGCAATAGGGTTAAGGGTCAGCACGTTGATGAATTGTTGATGACATGTGGAGCTGCAGGGTTTTTTTCACTCATACACAAGCGCGATTGTCGTTGCCATCAAAAAATCTAACCCCATATTGCAAAACGAATGTATGGCCGTTACTCATCTCAGTAGTTCTATTGTTTTTGATCTAGCCATGTCCGTTTGCCCGCTTACCTGTATTTCCCTCTAGAGTTGTTAAAAGGAAGATGCCCTTAATGATAAGGATTTCCCCGGTTAAGCATGTTACGCGGAGCGATAAATGACATTTCAGACCAAACAGAGAGATAGAGCGCGGGACAAATGGTCGAGAAAAACTGTGCTTAAAAATTCGCATTTTAATAAAACAGGGTTATAGTTTTTTCTCATATTTTACCGATATTGACTAAAAATACATTTTAGTACTTAAGAGCGTAGACAGAATCATACAGGTCTTCTGATAACATTGTTAGAGTTAAATACAATATTAAGGGATTTCGTTCAAGAATGATCGCAAAATTGAAACAAAAAAAATTATGATATATTCAGTTTTCAACAAAATTTGATCAAATTTAAGATATAGCCATTTTATATTACTTTACAATTTTGTGTACAATTTTATGAAAATCTGACTACTATATCCAATAGCTCCTAAAGGAACGATCGAGAAATTAATACAACTAAAATTTTTAACCTTTTCAGTTTTCAACAGAATCTAATTAAATTTGAGATACAGCCATTTATATTACTTTACAATTTTTTTTAACATTTTATTAAAATCGGACTACTATTTCATGTAGCTCCCATAGGAACGATCGTTAGATATAGAGGAAAAATGCAAATCTGTGTATGTAAAACTGTAACATTAATATATATAATTTATATTGTATTGATTCCTTGACATCGAAGTTCTATCTAGCAAGGTATATGAACTTCGGCGTGCCGAAGATAGCTTCCTTTCTTGTTTTTACTGGTTTTATTACTATTTAAGGAAAGAATCAACAACATATCATATAAACTCAAATACCTAGAATAAGAAAACAAGATAAACCCACATTAACTCAATTTTGCACGTTTTATGTTTTGTGCCTATCTTTGCTTTTAAGATCTCTTTTGCTGGTCGTGATTAGTTTAAACCGTGTTAAACTAAACTAACAAAACAGAAAAGCTGTTGTCGATGAATAATGAGAACATTTTATTGATAAAGGCCAAGAAATGCGAAAATCGTCGGGGAATTGAACATAATGTCCTGAGTCTGACTGAAAGTGCCAGTTTACTCGTAAAATTGCCGAGGCTTGGAATTTTACCAATCCATTCAAAAGAGGCGAACGCTTAGCCACAAGCCTCAAGTCACAGACCGGCAAAAAATAATAAAGTACTCAGATGCTCGTCTAATGAAGTCCAAAATGCACAAGGAACAAGATTTTAACACCAAAGTGTGATTGTCTGGCCGTAAACAAAAACGTCAGCGAATGGAGAGCTAAAAAGGTATTGCAGGACATCAGATATATGTCGAGCTGAAGAAAAATAAGCCTGAATTAATGTACATGCTCGCTTAAAATTTGCTAAAAACCACACAAATTGAACTACTGAAGATTAGAAACGAATTGTCTGGTCTGATAAGTCGAAATTTAAACGTTTCCAAAGCGATGGAAAACAATACTATTGGATTAAACGACGGCTTGGGCAGTACGAATCAGTTCCCAAAAACATGAGCGATTGAGCAAATTGTTGGCTTTGCTTGTGTGGTTGCGTTTTTAGTGATGGCCAAAGTCAGAGTTATGAACATACACTCAATTTTGCCCGCCACTGTATATTCTTGATCAGGATTAGCAGGCGAGTCGATCTAGCCATGTCTGTCGGTCCGTCCGTGTGTCCATCTGTCTGTCCGTTTCTACACAAACTACTCTGAGTTTGCAAGCTATATGAATGAAACTTTTTAGTTAGTCCCTATATACTATCAGTCGTATATAATTCGGAACGGGCCGGATTACAATTCAACGTCTTTCCGCCAAGTGCATTGGTGTTGCAGGTTGGACGGTGAACGGTGTTAGAAAAAACATCGGCCTGCTTTACTGCTGCGAGGCCTGTCGTTTTGTCGTGGTTTTAAGTACATATGTATTATCGAGTTTTTTGTAAAACTCGATATTTTCTTGGCGCTGGTTAGCCAATAGCCTCCCATGTAAAAAAAAAAACAGTTGGTGGGCAGCATGTACGCGGATCCCAACAACCCGGTACGGGCAACGGGAATGTTTAAATCGAGCGCTAAGAAATCAAATATGGTGGCCGAGTGTGCCTGTTAATTCTCCATTTCAGCATTCCTCCATTATTGAAATTTCCTATATATTGGATCTTCCTTGCCTATATTCAGATGGTTTTCAATAGACTTTCGGCTAAAAACCATTTGGTAGTCCTAGGAGATTTTCAAACTGCGCTGAACACGAAAACTATTTGACTTGTTGCAGGGTCCAGTTCTCACAGAAACCAAAAAAGTTTTATAACTTTGTTAACAATACGGTAAGCCTAAAACAAATCCTTCTTTGCTTTCATTTGAAAATACTACGGGAAAATATGATCAGGTAACTGCCGTTTTATTTCCGGGGTTTTTCGCATCAAAGTTTAAGAATTTAATTTTATATATTCAAGAGTTTGCCAAATTCTTTAGAAAAAACATTTTCTTAATAATATAATTTTAAAAAGTAATCACAAATAATACCTTTTGTTTAAGAAAATGTAAAACTAATATTGAATTTGGAAATTGTTACATAATGTTTCAAGCATAAAATGTATAACAGCAATAACATTTTCTTATTTATTAATTGATTTATTTTAATTTCTGCACCCTAATTTGCTTAGTCGCTCTTAGCGAACTATAAAATAATTGGCAATATTGTTTATTATTAGATTTAATTGAAAAATAAAATGAAAATTGAAAAAATTTAAAAAAGAACTTGCTCTCGCCTGTTTATTAGGCAGTTCCTCTTACCCTTGAGTCATGTGTCACGATCGCGAGCAATAGACTTCACATTTCCTTTTTATACCCCTGCAGAGTATTATAATTTTAGTCAGAAGTTTCCAACGCAGTGAAGAAGTCATTTCCGACAATATAAAGTATATATGTCATTGATCAGCATCAACAGCCGAGTCGATATAGCCTTGCCCGTCTGTCCGTTTCTACGCAAACTAGTCTCTCAATTTTGACACATAGCCATTTTATATTATTTGATTTTCGATTTAAATTATGAAAATCAGGAGACTATAACAAATAGCTGCAATAGAAACTATCGTTAAATGTGGTGAAAAATGGCAAACTGTGAATGTGAAACTGTAAGCATAGTAATTATAGGTGACTATTATTAAGGTAGGAATTATTTCCTTGATTTTTAACACAAATTTTATTATTTATGCAAGGGTATATAAACATCAGCTTTCTATCTTGTTTTTTTTCTTCGTTTTTAATTTTATACATTGACAATTTGTTGTTGCACTTTATTTAGGGTCTTCAAAAATGCAGCAAGAGCAAGAACAAAAATTTTAAATATTTGGAGGCAAATAAATTAATTTGTACCCCTATTTAAAAGTTCTTATTTTAGTGTTCATTTTGAAAAAATATATTTTTATTATTGCGAAAGGGAGAGTCCCAGAGAATTTATCAATATAAATTGCCGACTGAAAGCGTTGTCTCGGTATAAGTCGCAGTCGGCACTTTGATGATTTTTAACAGGACAATGATTCGAAGCACACGGCACACAATACAAAGCTTTACTTTCTATTAAAAGTTAAAAATCAGTCGCAAGTACCTCCAAAGAGTCCAGATCTTAACCCAATTGAGCATTTGTGGCATCTTTTGGAGCGGAAGATCCGGAAACATACAATAACGTCGAAAAAATGCTTAAGGATGTCATTGTGGGGGAAACGATCAAATTTACAGGCGAGGAACCAAAAAATCTTGTGGATTCCATGCCGAGACGCCTTACGGAGATTGTACACAGAAATGGATACCATACCAGATATTAAAATAAGTATACTATTAAATTCAAATAGTTTTTTGTTAGCTGTACGCAGACTTTTGCGGGGGCATTTTTTTACAGTGTTAAGTTTAAAATTAAAAATAAAATATAAAGCATTGTTTCATAATTCTAAAAAAATATGTCATTGAAGACAGTTTAATAAAGAGTATGTTAGAAAAAAATTTTCTAAAATGTTAATAATTAAGTGAACAACTTGTGTTAAAAGTTTGAATTTCAATTTTTATTGGGGTGTACGCAGAGATATGCGGCTGAGTGTACATGGCCACATTAGCTCGGCTGTTGATCCTGATAAAGAAAATATATTCTTTATAAGGGCGTAGATGACTCATTCACTGCATTGCAAACTTCTGACTGAAATGATAATAGTAACTATTGAAAATATATTCACAAGCCCATCTAAAAACTGAATTTTGTTCTTTAGGTATCATGGATGCGTAAGCGAGATCTTCACATTCTGACAACCAATATATATACATATACTGGAGATCAACGATTTTCAGTTATACATCCACCAAGCAGTGAAGATTGGGATTTAAAAATTGATTACGCCCAGCCACGCGATAGCGGTGTTTATGAGTGTCAAGTGAATACCGAGCCAAAAATTAATTTAGCTGTTTTCTTGGAAATTACAGGTAAGAATTAACTCCATACAAATTTGTTTCACAAATAATAGGCCATTTACACTAACGTGGGTATCGAAGGAATCCCTGATCGCAGAAGGAACGTTCAGAATACACCAATTTGAGTTATTGTGAAAATGAAACGACAGTTTCTCAACGATCTAATTTTAAAGTGCAATATACAAACTTTGGTGGTGCAATATATAAGCTTTTCTTCTTCTTCTAACATTTAAAAATCTATTAGTACATTTAAGAGAATACAAAATCTGTCATAAATATATACATATAAAAATTTTTATTTTAATTTTTGCAGATAATGAATTTCAAAACATTAAAACGGATAGACGGTATTACGATTCAAAAGGTGCATTCTCCTCTGTATAAATTTTTAAATTCTATTGTATTAATTTAATTTAACTTTAAAAGCTGCTCGTGCAAAAATCCTGGGTTCGACGGAAATTCACGTAAAGCGTGATAGCACCATTGCTTTGGCGTGTTCAGTGAACACACATGCATCATCAGTATTATGGTATGATTTAAAAAAGTATTCAATATGAATATGATCATTTGTCCATTCAATGTAAAGCCTATATGGCTCTATCTTTAAAAAATGTGTTTTGACCTTATAGCCCCTTAGCGTTGCAACTTATGATATTTTGAATGTAGGTAATTACACAACTACAACCGTATGTGAGTGGCACATATGTATAAAAACATATATAAAAATGGTGTACATTTGTGTTATTTTCACATCAGTTGGAAAACCTTCCTGAAAATTCTTTAGAGGTTCAACAGATGCTGAAAACTTACGTTTCGTTAACATTAGAGAGAAAACTTACCAAGTTTTTTTTTCTGTGTGCTATTAGGCGATCAAATATCGGCCAGTAAATAATAATAATCAAACACACGATGAACGTGTCGAACAAAATGCATTAAGGCGGGCCTAAAATGCACAGATTCTCCCTGCAAATACGCAACCTCACAATAGACGAAATTTTATTAAAAGAAGCCAATCTGTAAACTTAAACGTGAATCGCGTCAAACACATTCTGTAATCTACGGCACCCGATGAGGTGAATGCGTACCTAAAATCGTCCTTGTGGTGGCAAATTGAAATTGACCACGAACTTGAGAGTCACTTTACACGTGCTGCTGAATTTTTAAGACAACTGTTGGCGCTTGGCAATGACATATATTTTTGTTGATGCAAACTTTTCGAATTCAAGTCATCGAAGGGTTACTCATCAACAAAGTTCTCCAGGCATTGCCCAAAATTATAAAAATCATGATTGGATTAGTGAACGGACAATACTAGGAGCGAGATTAAGGACGTTGATAGTTTGAATTCCATTATTCAAAGTCAGATCGCTGGAGAAATGTAGTCTGTTGATATTTACTTAATAAAGATATGATATGGATGATACTTAATAAAGATAAAGATACATAAAAAAATATATTTTACAGGTACCATGGATCATCCATTGTCGATTTTGATTCCCTTCGCGGTGGCATTAGCTTGGAGACAGAAAAAACAGATATTGGAACAACAAGTCGCTTGATGTTGACGCGAGCTTCCTTAAAGGACTCGGGGAATTATACTTGCGTTCCAAATGGGGCTATACCAGCTTCAGTTAGGGTTCACGTATTGACAGGTAAATATTAAATAGTATATATGTATGTAAGTACATGTTTCAATTATTATTGTTTTTTTTTTTTTTTAGGTGAACAGCCAGCGGCAATGCAAACTAGTTCTGCGAATGGCATAAGGACTAACAATACCGCAATGATTATTATATTCATATCAGTCAAAATGTTGTTATATATTTCAATTTTTAAGGAGAGATGACTAAACTAGACAAACGAAAAAATAAAAATTCAAATAATCTAAACAAATTAGTTTTAAGGGTAAGTTACTTTGCAGTTTGCAATTAGATCGGTCAATTTTGGTCACCCACACGTTTTATATTTACAGTTTTAAAATTTTTGCGTTTTTCTCTAGCTATTTATATGATGTAATTATTCAATTGTTGTATAGAATTAAACCCAAAACTTCGAAATAATGAAAAATGGCTTCATTTCTAAGTAGATGTAAATATTAAAAAAAAACAAAAAAAATGTTAACTTCGACACGCCAAAGTTTATATACCCTCGAGATAGAACATCTATCACTAGGAATTAAGACAATATACATTATATATATTTATGTTAAAAAACAATGAAGTAATGCCTGCTTTCATTTCATTCACATATACATATATATTATATTTCATTCACATATATACTAAATATATAGTCGTTCGATCCGTTTCGTTCCGACATACATATATACGAGTGAGAGTATATAGAAGACTAACTACAAAGTTTCATTGAGATAGCTTTTAAAACTGAGGGACTAGTTTGCGTAGAAACGGACAGACGGACATGACTAGATCGACTCGGCTGTTGATCTTGATCAAGAATATATATACTTTATATTGTCGGAGGTGCCTCCTTCACTCCGTTGCAAACTGCAACCCTGCAAGAGTATAAATATTTTGTCTGAATTAAATTTTCTCGGAGAAAATCGATTCCTTTTTTCTGACTATATGGCGCTAGAGATGAAAGCATGTCGATAATTCACGCAATATATGTACATATACACATATACATATATATTTATAAAATCCCAACTTGAAGCTGGTTTTATTTATAGCTTAATATGTTTACAAAGATTCAGCTAATTATTACTTATCCAAATATTGCTTTTTTAATTGCAGAGAACCACATATTCGAATGGAACGAACGCGTTTGTAATAATATTCAATACAGATACAAACAATTAATTATAATTCCTATAGTCATACATACAAAATAAATATAAAAACTAAAAAAAAATATATATAATATAAATAAGAATCAATGGTTTATTTTTTTCGTTTTTTATAACAAATTGTCTTAACTCGGAATTAATGCGGAGACGACACAAGATATTTTCCACCTATTTATATTATCTTGACCGCTGGTGTAAGTATCTTTTAGTAATGGTTAGGAAGTAACTTAGAGGCTGCTCTCCCAAACAACAGTATTTATTTCGGCAGTAATTTTACTACGTCAAAATTCTCCAAGTAGGTATTCATAAACATTTATATAGACAAAATAAGTTTTTATAATTGTGCTTATATTTGTAAAATACAGAAGATATGTTTATATCATACATATTTATAAATATATATATATATAATAACGTATAGGAATCAATGAGCAGGAAAGTCTTCCATGTGTGTTGCGAGAAAAATGAGAATTCTTCTGTGTATATAAGAAACAAACTGCTTGCATATTTTCGTATACATATGCATACATATATACATTTTGAAATATATTCTTTTCTTGAATATTTTTCGAAATATCTTCACATTTATATTTTCTTGAAGCAGTTCTTTTGCTTACAATATGTATATGCTTTTTGCCGTTTATTCTTCGTGCTAATATTCTCATGTTGAGATGCCTACGTAACAGTTTAAATGTTTATAAAAATTTTTTTAATATAAAAAATAAAGAAATAAATTAAATTGCTTCATAAAATTACAAGAAGTTTTTATAAATTTCTGATTTTTAATAACCACAATATATATGTACATGTACATATATACACGATCGAAGAGAAAGAAATACCTAAAGAAACGAATGTGAGGCATTTATTTATAAAAAAATACTTATGTGTTTTACTTCAGAAATATAATCGGTATTCTGACTAAACTGAAAATGTTTAATTTAGAATTGTTTAAAGATAAATAATTAAAATTAAAATAAAAATAAAAAAGGCCATACTAAAGATATTTTATATATAAATAAAAACATACAAATTAAAATACAAAAAAATATACTTGAATAACGTAAATAACTATATATTTAATTATACAATACAAAATATACAAAAATATTAATAAATATGAAATAATAAGTAAAAATATTTAAAATGTGAAAAAGGTTCAAAAAATAAAATAAAATAAATAAAATAAAAGCAATATAAAAACGTTTATACTCAAATAATAATATACAAAGAAATATAAACTGGAACATTGGAATAAAAAATATTTTAATAACATAAATAGCAACATATATATATAATTTCATTCAATACAAATTTAAATATTGTATTAATATAAAATATTAATAAATATGAAAACATTTACAATGTGATTAAGGTTGAAAAAAATCCGACCATTAAACTAAAACTAAATAAAAAAAAAAAACGTCATAAAAGTTGTTCACAAATATAAATAAATATAGAAAACTTTAATTAAAAATATCTGGTACATAGTAAAAAGATGTTGCAATTAAAACATTGTCATAACTAATAAGAATACATTCATAAAATATAAAAAAAATAATATGGAAAATAAAGAAAACAAACAGCATTCGAAAGTTTTTTCGAATCTGCGAAATCCTGTGGCAGTTACAAAAAAAAAATCACGACCCTTGGATGAGGCGCTCGAAAAGCTATGTAAGGAAGATACATTGCAAGTATCCCCTTCAACGTTATCCGTTGCCCACTCATCATATATTGGAAACAAACTACGTCGAAGTAGCATTAAAGAGAAAAAAAGAGAACGCTGGCTCCTAACGAGAAAAACATGGCGTTATATGGCAGATGCCGGTCGTAAGCTCATACCAGAAGGTAATCCCGATAACATAGCCCAAATAGAGGCACAATTTCAACGTGTATGTGCTTCGGAACCAAGATTTGTACTTTGGCGGCGAAAAGCCTCATATCCGGGTGCCACTCTCAGCTCCAAACGGCGTTCAAAATTATTATCGCGTCATTCTAGTCATCAAAGGTATATCAATAATCAAGATCGTATTATTGAACTATTGCAAACCTATCTTAAACTACGTGATGCATATAATAAAACAACAACGTTACTCGGTACTAAAACGACACGACCTGATCAAACATCGTCTCCTTCTTCGCAGAGACCAGAAATGTCAACTCTCAAGAATGAACCAGCATGTTTGGGCTTGCACACGGAACTCCTCGACCGCCTAAAACTTTTATCGGAAAGCATTTTAGTGGGACAAGAAGAGTCCTTACATTTGGACCTTGGTGATATATCACCTAAAATTCTAGAAGATAAAACTTTTCTAAAGAAAGTCTATAGTACATTAAAGAAGAATCAGCTACATCGGGCTTTACATTCCATGGAACCATCAAAGTCAATCAATCATCAAAAATATAATAAAAGAAGTTACAGCGCTTCATCACTTTCTGGAAATTCCAATTTCGGAAGTTTGGATAACGCTATGAAAGCTTATAATCAAAGCGCTCAGAAGAATGCCAAAAATCTAGAAGAACATAATATTAGGAATAATATAGTAATATCTCAGAGAAATCACAATCCCATAAATCTAGAACAACGTGATATTAGTAAGAAGGCATCCAATGCACCTAAGCGCGATTTGAATTATTTGGATCTTAACAATAGCCTAACATTTTCGCAAAAAATAGAAAGAGTGGCAACCGCTTCTTCGGGAACCCAAACTAATTTTATTCAGTTAAGTGAACTAAAATGCTTGGCGGATGAATACAAGTCAATTTTTCTGCAGAACTCCTCAGAGGAGAAGGACACACATAATTGCCGTAAAAGTTCCATTGACAACGAAGATATATCACAATCCGTGAGCAATACAATTAAACGTTATCTAAAAATGGCCAGAAAGAAAAGTGTTCACGATATAGATGCAGCAAATAAATTTCGATCAATTAATTATGATACAACTTTGAGAAATATCAAGTCCAAAGGTGAAATAAATCCTCCGGGAATGAATGATGGCTTAAATAAAGCTACTCAGACCTTAGATGCTTGGCCGCTAATTGCATTGGACTTTATACGGGGCAACGATAGTACCATAAATCTACAAAATGCCCATAGCGAATGGAGGAAGTCTGAGGATGAGAGAAGAGAAAAGGCGTTGGAATGGAGGCGTCAAATTTTAAATGGATCGGTGCTAGACAGTACCTCTGCCCCCACTTCCCCATCCAGCCCATCGGAACATTTTCAAGATAAATCGTTGAGACCTTCTTCAAGCGGCTTGCTGTCTTCGAGCTCTCACTTTCTTTCAAATATTTGGCATGGACATGGGCACTACAATTCTACAGGGGCTTCTATAAATACATTAAAAGAAAAAATTCCGAATATATGTAAGTATTAAAGGTAATACCTTTTTATAAATTTAAATTATCCAGGACTCTTCAAATCTATATTAAGCTCGTGCACACGGAGAAAACGTCTTTCCAAACGTACTAAATTTTAGTCCTTTCTATGACAAAAGTAGAATTAGATTAGTAGTCCTAAAAATTAGATAAGTTTTTATTAATTTTAAAGAGTCCTTTTGTATTTTATTTTGTATTTAAACTGATCCGTTCAAAAGTAAAGTACAAATGCTGTAGCGCGAAAAAGAACGATAAATAATGTATATAATAAATAGGTGTTCTCATCATTACATGATAAGCAGTCGGTGTTAAAGTTAGGAAATGTATTCTCAAACTCAGCCTATTGTTGGTAATTAATAGATAAAAAAATGTTGTTATTGTGGCTAGAAGAAGGTTTTTTAGTGAATTGAATATTGTACCGTTTGCCATCCATACATATATAAAGAAAAATCATTTAGATAGAACAAATATTCTTCAGTTCGTACCTAAAACATATTTTCTTTAAAAAACATGTGTCCCTTATTACTTTTGTTTCAACTATTTTTTTATGTATTGAAGTAATGTTTTTATTTATCTAATTAAAATGTCATTAACAAATTTTAGCAAAAAGCATAATGGAAATATTGTAGCGTTCGCGATTTACAGTTCTAAATCGGGAATAACCTTGTAACATAAATAAAGTAATAAATTAAATATTACTTATATAAATGAAAAACTACATTATTTTATTGTTGTTTAAAAGTTTTATATATTAAATATATATATATATATATATACAATTTTCAAGATTAGGTCAAACAGCACTTCTATTTTTTGTAGCGTCCGCAATGCACTGTTTTTTAACAAAAATTTTAAGTCGCCAAAGCTTCTTTTTAGTATACAAATAAGACTGGTAAAATGTATTGATCGTGAAAAAAAAAAAAAAACTTCCGAAACTGATCATTTGAGTTATATTTAAATTATAGGCCAAGTAAGAACGTCCAATCTAGTTTAATTGACTGTGAAGGACCCGGTACCAGAAAGTTTAAGCATCAAATAATAAGGCAATTGAGTTTTCCAGTGTTATGGACAGCCTGAAAAACTAGTTCGATGGTTATACATGTCTGCCTTATACATACATACATATGTATAAAGTAAGAAAATGTTGTCATGTGTTGAATTCACTAAATCGATTCGGTTGATTACCCCAACTTTACAAACTTCCGATTTCCGAAATAAGCGTTCTATCTTGTAATACCCTTGCAAGGGTATAACAGTAAGGAGTTTGCAACGTTGTGAAGAAATCACCTCCGATCTTATAAAGAATATATATATTATTGATTAGCATCAACAGCCGAGTCGATCAAGCCATGTCCGTCTGTCCGTTTCTACGCAAACAGCCTCTCAGTTTTTAAGCTATATGAATGAAAATTTGCAGTTTGTCTTTTAAATAGTCTCACTTGTATATACATAATATGTATATGTATTACATATGTATGTATGTCGAAGAGAGCCGGATCGAACAACTATATCAAATTGCTGCCTTCGGAACTATCGGAAAATTTTTAGAAAAAAAAATTAAAGCTTTTTCAATATTCAACAGATTTTCAGTTTGATATAAAGCCATTCTATATATTTTTCTAGAAAATTCTGTATTTTATTATTCCTATTATTCTAAAATTTTTGTTTAAATTTTATGCAAATCGGACGACTATATTATATAGCTGCCATACAAACGATCGTAAGATTAGAGGAAAGGGCAAAACTGAATTTAAAACTCTAGATATAATATGTATAGGTAAATAAACAAATGCAGGCTTTACTTCATTGTTTTTTAACATAAATATGTATAATTTATCTTGCATTAATTACTAGTGATCGAAGTACTATTTGCAACGGTGTATAAACCTCGGCGTGCCGAAGTTCTCCTTCCATTCTTGTTTTGGTTTTTATTTTAAAAATGTCTTTTTTATCTTTCCTTAGATCAACGAAATGTATTAACACCAAATATGCAAAAATCGAAGTCATTGTCGAATGTTGGACAATTTGTAACTACAAAAATATTGCGTAGCCGTTCAAAAAGCCAAAATACACACAATGTGCAGGAAGACCTTATTCGCACTCCTTCCTTAAAATGGCATCCTGCGGTGAGAAAATATTTTATATTAGGTAACATATTTGTAAAATATTCATACCTACAATTTTAGGAGAATTTACTATGGGTTGCCGATAATGGCGAAAGGTTTCACGTTGAAGATGTGATATTAACAAAGTTATCCAAATTTGAAACGGATTTCCTAAACGATATTATTTTAGAAAAGATTAAGGAGTTAAATATTGGAAATGTTGCGGGTAAGTTTAAAATGTTATATACATAAATGTTCTGGTTTTTAGGTTATTTTTTTACACCCTTACAGGGTATTAGTCAGAAACCTGTATCGCAGTGATTGAGTCACCTCTGACCACATAAAGTATATTTATTCTTGATCAGCATTAACAGCGGAGTTGATCTAGCCATGTCTCGGAACGGGTCGAATCGAAGGACTATATATGCCATAGGAACAATCGGAAAATATTTACAACAAACATTTTATAAAATTTAAGATATATCCATTTAATATTATTCTAAAATGTTGTGTAAAATTTAATTTAAATTTTATTTATAATTTAAAATTATAACTGTTTCAGTTTTCTACAAATTTTCATAAAATTTGAGAAATAGCTCTTTTATATTATTCTAGAATTTTGATTTTAATGTTATGGAAAAAAGCTAACTTCGGCACGCCGAAGTTTTTATACCCTAGCAGGTTGCAGTTTAATTATTAGGAATCAATACAACATAAATTATATATATTTATGACAAAAACATATATTCACAGTTTTCGGTTTTCTTCTGTATGTAGCGATCGTTTGTATGACAGCTAAATGATAAAGTAATCCGATGTTCATAAAATTAAAACCGAAATTCTAAAATATTAAAAATGTCTATATTTAATAATTTTTGAAAATTGGAATATTTTGAAATTTTCCGATCGTTCCTATTGCGTCTATTTGATAAAGTCGTCCGATCCGGCCAGTTCCGACATACATATATACGAGTAAAAGTATATATGTAAAAGACTAACTTCAAAGTTTCATTGAGATACTTTCAAAGCTGAGCGACTAGTGTGCTTCGAAACGGACAGATGGACGGGAAGACGGACATGGGACGATCGACTCGGGTGTTAATCCTGATCAATTAATTTCTCAATCGTTCCTGTGGCAGCTTTATGATATGGTAGACCGATTTTCTTAAAATTAAGCCCGAAATTCTAGAATAATATTAAATGGCAATATCTCAAATTAGATGAATGTATGTATGTTGAAACCGGAAAGGTTGAAATTTTGTTTGTAAAACTTTTCTAATCGTTCCTATAACAGCTACATATATGATATGGAAAAGTTTCATTAAGCTTGAAAACTGATAGACTAGTTTGCATAGAAGCGGACAGACGGATACGGCTAGATGGACTCGGCTGTTGATGCTGATCAAGAGTATACATACATACATACATATGTATATGGGCAATTCTCTGGTGTCGAATTCGACATTCGTACGCATTCAAACTAAAAAAACACATGTGCCAAGACTTTATTTTAATTTTATAAAAATTGAAACGTATCGCTCTTGGTTAGCACTATAATTGGTGCAAAGGTCGATTTTGAACCCTTGTTTGTTTTCAAGATATTCACTAAAATGTACTGCGTTCGCACGCGACAAAAATAGAAGTTACATTTGAAAAAAAAACCAGTTTAAGCTCTGATTTCAGCGAAACGTGATGAAAAATTGTAGTACAATAAATTTTAATGAATTACGCAATGAATTATCTTACTAACCTATTTTGTTTGATTTTAAAATTTTAAGTAGTTATTTTTTAAATTCAATTTTAGTCCCGGTCGCACGCGACGTGTCGCACGCGACAGTTTGGAAAGCGCTAATTCAAACTGAAACTGTACGAATATTGGTGATCGGATATGTCCTTTTGCACTTAATATTGAATCTTTGGGTTTTTTATGTCATATTAGAAACCAAAAGTTAAAACAAAATGGTTCGGTTTAAGAGATGGGCATCAAAAAAAAACATGCCATTTTTTATGCCTTTTTTTGATAAAAACAACATTATTTGCGTTTGCGCGTGTTTGACATCGATTTTTTTGAAACTTATTTTAGAAAATGAAAAATTCTCTTAGTCTTGATCATCCTGACCAATTTTTAATGTAATCATGTATACTCGTTTTTAAGCAATTTTAAGTTTTTGGCCGCGGTGCACGTTTCTGGAGAATTGCCCATATGTATACTTTATAGGGTCGGAAATGATTCTTTCAACGTTTTGAAAACGGCCCACTAAAATTATTTTACCCTGCAAAGGAATAACAAGAAAGGTAGCTAACTTTGGCACTTGCCGCTTGTAATTGTATCAATATTAAATAATATAAACATTAATTATGTGTATTTATGTTCAAAAACAAAGATGTCTACTTTCATTCAGTTTTACATTCACAGATTTGCATTTTTCCTCTACATCAAACGATCGTTTGTATGGCACCTCTATGAAATAGTTGTCTGATTTTCATGAAATTTGACACAAAATTTAAGACTAATATAAAATGGCTATACCTCAAATTTGATGAAAATCTGCTGAAAACTGAAAAAGTTATAAATTTAATTGCATTAATTTCTCGATCGTTCCTATGGGAGCTATGTATATGATATAGTAGTCCGATATTCATAAAATTTTATACAAAATTGAAGAGTATAGTAAAATGGCTATATTTGATCAAATTCTGTTGAAAACTGAAAATGTTATAATTTTTTTTTTGAAAAATTATCCGATCATTCCTATGGCAGCTATATGATTTAGTCGTCCGATCTGGCCCGTTCCGACATTTATACGAGTGAGAGTATATAGAATGCTAACTACAAAGTTTCATTCAGATAGCTTCATGGCATGGCTAGATCGACTCGGCTGTTGATCCTGATCAAGAATATATATACTTTATATAGTCGGAGGTGCCTCCTTCACTGCGTTGCAAACTTCTGACTGAAATTATAATACCCTGCAAGGGTATAAAAATTAGCCTCATATTGCAAAACGAATGTATGGTCGTGAGGCATCTTGTAGACTGTACAGTCTTTGCTTGAAGTATATGATAATTTTAGTCAGATGGGGGATTCCCAATTCGACTAAATGATGGAATGAATGAAAGTATCGGAAACCGAACACCTTTGTTGCCATAAAAATAGCTTTATGATATTTTTGGTCGATCAGCCGAGGTAGCTGAAAATGTCGACTGGATAACTTAAATGCCAGTGTTTCTTTTCAGATAAATTAAACACTATTATTATAATATTTACACGTAATTGTTGGTTAAGCGTTTAAGGGGAATTATGCTTGATTTAGGTACAGAAATGTGCAGATTTGGAAAGCCACGTCGGAACTCACCTCAAAGCATAAATATAAAATTAGTTAATCTAAATCTATCACTTGGAAAGACCATTACAATAAAAATAATAATAACTTTATAATGGCTCTAACAACTCAGTTGTCTTGTTTTTTTGTTTTATTTTCCTCGACACTTTGTCCAGATACAAACTTAGGCATCCCAATGACAGCTTTCTTTGATGATGCATTGGTATGCAACTTAAATAAAGAATAGTCGATAATATATTCATATGTATATTCCAAAAATTATAATTAAATGAATTTTTTAGAGTTAAAAAGAATTTCGGAGAAGAGGCGAATCGCACCGAAGAAAAAATCGATTACCACCAGCTTTTTCGATATTGGCAAAAAAGATGTTCAGAGTAAGTTTACTATTGAAAAAAAGCATAATTCTTTCTATGAAATACAATTAAAAAATATTAAATTATAATTTTTTTTAAATTAAGACGGACGAGAGATGGAATTGTTTGGAGTACCATTGGAATTGTGCTTGGCAAGAGACACTAAACGTAATGTTTACTTGGAAAATGGGAATAGTTCAAAGTGTTCCTTAATGTCAATGTTTCGTGGAAGTCGTAGTAATCCCGGAAGTGTTATTAAGCTCAGCGATAATGTAAGTTTCTTTAACTTTTTATTTGTTCTTAAATATGCACCACTTTTGTGAAGCTAAAGTTTGTATACGCTAACTACTAAGTTTGACCCGACTGTTGTTAAATTATAACACAAAAGAAAGCTAAGCTAAGTTCGGTACGTCAAAGTTTATATACCTTTGCAGATTGCAATTCAATCATTAATAAATTATACAATCTAATTAATTTATAAAGGGTGATTTTTTTTAAAGCTTTCCTACTTTAAAAAGAAAAAAAAAAAACACATAAAATTCAGAAAAATGAATTAAATCTTTATTTGACTCATAGTATGGGCAATATAATTAAATGTTTAAATATAATTTAATTTAAATGTTGCCCGCGACTTAAATGCTCCATCCGCTTAGTCCAATTTTGGAATACTCTATCCAACATTTCTGCCGGTATCTCGGTCATGAAAGCTTCAATATTGGCTTCCAATGCTCCAATTGTTGCGGGCTTGTCCCTATAGACATGAGCCTTGACATGGCCCCACAAAAAATAAACTAAGGGTAAATTTGGTGCGAAATTTCATCACAACACCCCGAATAGCCGACAGAGAAGGTCGACGAAACTGAACTTTCTTAAAAGGGCAATCATTTTGATAGTAAAATTCAATAATTGACAGCCTTTGTTCGTTTGTTAAACGATTCATAGTTAAATTATAAGCCTAGCTGAAAATATTAACCAGGGTTACCAGACAAAAAACAAGTGTTAACTGTAAAAAACTAGGGCTGCCAAAAGGAAATCAAAATCACCCTATATTTATGTTGACAAGAAAGGAAGCTAACTTCGGCACGCTGAAGTTTATATACCCTTGCAGATAGAACTTCTATGACTAGGAATCCATACAATATAAATTACAGTCGAGTCCCGATAATTCGTACCCCGCTAAATCGAAAATCGCGATAATTCGTAAAAAATTCTGTCCCCTTGAAAAAAACTCGTTAATTCGTAAAAATTCCATACATTTTGGTCCCCTCGTTAATTCGTATTATTTGGCGCAACGCAAAGAATATTGAATCTCTTATAAATCGTAATTTTGTTTCGTAACCTCTTATAAATCGTAATGCAATGCGAAATTTTTTGTAGGTTAGATTTTACAGACAGCTATTATTTTAAGGCTTGAATTTTTTTTTTTTTTTATAATTTAATGTTCCTGCTTAATTGTTTAATTTTTTTTTATTCTAATTTTATGTTATTGTTTAATTTTCCTTTAATTTGAAAAACGTACAAATGAATGTACATACTTATAATGTTTGTTTGATTTTAATAAACAAATGTAAAAACCCCGGTTATTCGACTCTTTCATTTTTGAGCCCCGTTAAATAGAAATCTCGATAAGTCGAATTCCCGTCTAATTCGTAAAAAAAGTGATTCCCTTGCCATTTCGAATTATCGGGACTCGACTGTATATATATTCATGTTAAAAAACAATGAAGTTATACCAGCTTTCATTTCATTCACCTATACATATTATATTTGCAGTTTTACATTTACAGATTTGCATTTCTTCTCTACATCAAACGATCGTTTGTATGGCACCTATATGATATAGTCGTCCGATTTTTATGAATTTTAAGACTAATATAAAATGGCTATACCTCAAATTTGATGAAAATCAGCTGATAACTGAAAAAGTTATACATTTAGTTGTATTAATTTCTCGATCGTTCCTATGGGAGCTATATGATATAGTTGCCCGAAGACTATAGTAAAATGGCTATATCTCAAATTTGATCAAATTCTGTGGAAAACTGAAAATGCTATAATTTTTTTTGTAAAAATTATCCGATCATTCCTATGGCAGCTATATGATATAGTCGTCCGATCCGGCCCATTCCGACAAATATACGAGTGAGAGTATATAGTCTTCTATAAACTACAAATTTTCATTTAGATAGCTTCAAAACTGAGAGACTAGTTTACGTAGAAACGGACAGACGGACAGACGGACAGAAGGACAGACGGACATGGCTAGATCGACTCGGCTGTTGATCCTGATCAACTTTATATAGTCGGAGGTGCCTCCTTCACTGCGTTGCAAACTTCAGACTGAAATTATAATACCCTGCAAGGGTATAAAAACTGCGAAGTAATGCAGTGGCAGTGGCCAGTGATGTCTTCTATCATAGATAACTTCTCGATCGTTGCTATCCAACTGCTTCGGCATCGTTGGGCAGGACGGCTAGCTACGAATTTGCGGCCTTCAATTGCCCTATAACTTTGCCGAAATGTGCCAAGCAACGCTTGTGATTCTGCATGTAAATATTTCCTATGAAAATAAACGACAATTGCCTTTGTGACTGAATGATCATTGGGTAACAATATCGGATGCCTCTTATCGTAGTCAAAGTTTGAGCTCTGAAGCCTTCCGCCAACGCGAAGTAATTCATCGAATACAAGCATTGGCCTCAGTGATATCCGTTTGCTTGGTGATATCACGGCTTGCTCTGGCTGAGAACCCTATACTCTTTGGCAAGGTAAAACTGTTGGGTGCTCCTCAGAAGCAGTACAGTACCAAGGTTGATCTCCTCAACCGAAAGATGGCCTATTAACGGAACAGCTTTGGGTTTGCAATTGGCAATGTAACGATGAATGTGTGCAAATACGCGCTGCAACTTATCACAAGTGTTGATGCATTTGCAGCCCGATGAAAAGTCAATTCAAACAGCTCGGGGGCTGGCGAATCCATGCCAACACAATAGATGCGTCAGACCAGCAATGAGATGCGCAGTCGAAATCTATACTTTCCTTGATGCTTACTATAAGCTGCTAAGAGTTCCAACCTTGGAATTGTCAAAGCCTTTAAGGGAGCTACTCTCGACTTGGCACAGAGCAGATGGACTTTAAACTGTCCATTAACCTTCGATCGCAGATATAAACACGTGGTAGGCTAGCATCGCAGAATCTATGCAACTCAACGGAACCCTGTGGTTGCATTGCGAATCGTAGAAATTATATGTTCTGGATGACTACCAACTGAGAGGTCAACTCCACCCATGGCGAAAGAATGGGCACTGGCAATACGTCATCCCAATCCACGTTAGCACTCCATATGGATTGCAGAAAGATTTTAGATTTTGTAATGATTGGTGTTATTAGTCCAAGTGGATCATAGAATTTTGCAATTGTTGACAATGCAATTCGTTTGGTGGGTCGATGAGTTGTCAGTATTTGATAGAAAAAATAGGTGCTGATCAGACGCCGGATCCCAGGCCAAGCCCAAGGCCTTGGCGATGTACGATCCATCGTGGAATTTTATTAACTGTTCCCTGTCGCCCTCAGACTCCCCTTCGAGAGCTCCTGCATCATTCGAACACCATTTGCGGATTGGAAAGTGCCCTCGCGACAGTAGCTCCTTTACCTGGCAACGAATTTCTCTCACCTCTTCAACTGAATCACCACCAGAAATTTAATTATCCACATATCAATCTCTACGAACGATTTTGGCTCCAACCGGGAATGATTCCACCTCATCATAAGAGATACATGGCTCTTATAGCCAAGAAGGCAACTGGCTTGGTTCCATAAGTCACTGTGTTTAACTTAAAAACACTCAGCTTGTCCGTGGAGTTCTGTCGCCAAACTATACACTGCAAAAAGTTATCAGGATGCGAAACGCGCTCGCAGCGGTACATATTGCAGATATCTCCACAAAGGGCAACTTTGAAAAATCGAAAGCGAATCAGGATGTTGAAGATTTTTCTTTGAATTGTTGGCCCGTCAAGAAGTAAGTCATTCAGAGACCTACCAGAAGTCAATTTAGCTGATCCATCAAACACGACACGCAGCTTTGTGCTCGTGCTTTTTTGCTTATGTACGCAATGGTGAGGAAGAAAGAATTGTGGTACCGATGCTGCCCTTGTTACACGATACTTGTGACCTAGCTCCATATATTCCCGTAAAAATGCGGAGTACTGAGCCTTCAATGCTAGGTACCTATCTAATTTAGCTTCCAAGCTTTTGAAGCGACGACGAGGCAGGCAAAAGAAATCACCTAAAGATATGACTCCAGATGTGGGCAAGAGATTTTCAAGCCTTACGCAACTTTCCTTGAAAAGCTGCTCGCATCGCAAGTCTTCAGGCAACAATACTGGTTCTGACGAACTAAAGTCCTCTATATTCCAAAATCGCTTTACTACGGCAACAAGTGTGTCATTATCAGAATGATTACTAGGATCCTTGATGATGGCAGCTAAGACAGACTTATGTTTGACGCACTCGGCAGCCCTCCAGACACGATCCAACCAAGTTTGGTGTTCTGAACTGTTGGCAACGAGCTATCCGAATGAATTTGTCCCGTAGCAATTATTTCAAAAAAGAGGCCAGCACCAATAAAAGATCTATTCGTTCTGATCAGTTGAAATAAGGATCAGCGATGATGCAATTATATTGAAATGGGGCTGATAATCAGTGATACTATGAGTCACGACGAATGCTGACTACCTTATCAAAATTCAAGGAAGATTAACCAATCCCATTAACCTAATGTATGCGACTTTCGATGATTGGAAGCAACACGTAATTAACGGGCAGAATATTTGTGGGTTTTGGTGGAGGGTTTGATGAATGTTGATCAGGTTGGGATGATGAATGTGAACATGATACTAATGCTGATGAAGATGATGTTGATGACTGAGAGTTTAGAAGTGAATCGGATGATAGTGATGAGACTGAGGTAGATGGTACGGATGGGTCTTGATTGAAGGGCAACAATGTGTGGTGCTTCATGCGACAATATCCGCAGTGCTTTGAATTGAACTATGCCCCTTGTTCAAACAGTTGAGGCACAGGTGCAACTTTTTTGCTTCTCTAAATCGAAGATTCGAACTCAAATTTAAAAATCGAGAGCATTTTGCCAAATAATGATCCTTCGCATCACAAAACATGCATAGCGGAAGATTTGAGTTAGTAGCTGAATCAATGAGCTATATGTATGCAGGTTTCCTAGGTTTTCCAAGGCTTGATACAAATTTTCCATCATCCTACACCTCCTCTGCAAGAACAACTCCATAGACTCCCATGTAGATAGCTCGTTGATGGACAAATCCTCTTCCCATTTTTCGCGCGTCCTCTGATCCAGCTTTCGTGCGACGATGTGAATTAGCAATCCATCTAAGATTTGTTGCGTTGTAGCAAGTCTACGGAGTACTCGCATATGCGTATTCATGCAATCGCCTAACTACCGAAGACCCTTGGCCGATCCCTTCTCTTTAACCCAAATATTACCTGTAAGTGTGCCTGAAAATTCAGAACTTTATTATCAAATCGATTGGTGAGTAAATCCAAAGCCTTTTTATAATTGGCATTCGAGGGCTCAAGAGAACGTATGGTCTCTAGAGCCATGCCACCTAAACTTGACCTTAGATATTGTAATTTTACAATATCGCCTAGCTCCTTATCATTTCCGATAACTGTGGTGAACGTCGGAATAAAATCCGGCCAATCAGAATAGGATCCATGGAAACGAGCTATCTCCAGAATTGACAGCCCAGGCTTCCTAGATCCGGATGATTAATTATGTCGATGGATGTTGAATTTTCAGTGAATGCAGCCGGCAAATGCGACTTACTTAGTGCCGCTAAACCTCAATTTATTTTCGCCTTCACATCCATGAGCGCTGTGGAGAATTTGATCCGATAGTCGCTCGTTATCTCCGCAAAATCAAATTTTTCCAGCGAAGTCTGTGCGGAACCAAAGGCCAGAAATTTATTCACTCCATTCGCGCCAGTAAAAAAGCTTCATCAGACTGATCCACCGACTCTGCGTTTATATAAATATTCACCGAATTTAATTGCTGCAAAAGGGATTGGGTTTTGGCTCGGTAAAAGTCCACGGCACTTGGCGGTTCATTTTGAGGCTGAACCGAGTTTTCCGTATTAGACATTTTTATTTTCTCACGCGACAAGAATTAATAAAAGGAAAATGTCTGACCGCTTCAGTAGGTATGAACCCGTTTTGTTTCCACCGCGGAAATTTAGAGGTTAATTAGCGTCACCGAGATGCAACGGCACTTCAACAATGTTGTTGCTGTAAACTGTCTGCCTCGCAACAGCGGATAATTGGCAAACGCGCGTCTATGCTATATATATATCTGAAATAGGTATATATATCTGAAATAGGCACTATTTGCGAAGCTTAAACGCGAGCCACTTTTGTTTATAATGTTTGGCACAATACAGCTTTGTTTTAACCGCGCGATGTCAACGAAAATCAGCGGCCGGCTATATGCACTCAGGTAGTTCTGTATGTATGTATGTGCGTTTGCTTGTTTGCTTATGACCAAATGCCAGTAAGCGACAGCGAAGCACAGCGATTTGTTTAAACAATATTAAAAAGCGAACACAGGATTGTAGGCTCCGAGCTAAGGAATTCCGTCGGGGTCACCAAAATGTTTGTGGGGAAGACAACGAATTTGCCACCCTTTAGCATTTACTAATTAACGCACGATAGGTTTGTTTTATGCCGTATTTATTTTCGTATTAATCTCGTCGGACCTGTAACTTCCGATCGGACGCTTGGCTTCAATATATATAAGCTTACAAATGTAGTTTTGCTTAATAGATGAGGTGACAGAAGAAGAGAGAGAGAGTAATAGATAACAAAGAGAATAGCGCCTAAGAGCGCAGCAGGTGCAGCAGTACACCTATGCGCGAGCGGTCTGCTTCGAACAGACTCATTTTCGGCCCTATAAATTATATCTAGCCATGTCCGTCTGTACGTTTCTACTTAAACTAGTCTCTCAGTTTAGAAGCTATCTGAATAAAACATTGCAGTTCGACTTCTATACAAATCGTAACAGGTCGGATCGAACAACTGCATTATATAGATGCTACAGAAACTTTTAGAAAAATAATTTATAACCTATTTATACATTTATATCGTCAAATGATTTCCCTAACATTAAAAAGCCTATAGTAATTATTTTTTGCACGGTTTTAAAGCATATGTATATGTACATGTTCTATGTAAGGTTTGGATTATATACAAAATATATATATATATATATATATAGATATTATTTAAAAATGTATTTTTTAGGTGCGATCTTGTGAGAGTTTACCAACCAAGTCTTTGGAAAATGGGCCTATGGAAAACTGCGAGCGATTTAGCGACCCTCTAAAAACAGATCAATCACAACATAACTACAATAGACCCCATCAAGATCTTATGGTGCCTCTATTTGTTTATAGCTGTATTGAGCATTTAGAGGAAAATGGATTGCAAAAGGTCGGACTTTTTCGTGTAAGCTCATCCAAAAAGCGTATCAAGCAGGTAATGACGTGTTATCTATAAAATGCTCTCACTGTGTGTCTAATATTTCTCTAGTTGCGAGAAGAATTTGATAGCGGTATTGGAGATTTCAAAATTCCTGTCAATACATGTCCACACGACGTTGCCACTTTACTAAAAGAATTTCTACGAGACCTTCCCGAACCTCTTCTGTGTACTGCGTTATATTCTACCTTTATAGAAACTCAACGTGCGTAAATACAAATTTAATGTTTTATATATTATAAATAAACCAGAAAGGAAGCCTTTTTTTGCAATTGGATTAATTCGATCGAGATGTATAATACCTACCGATGCAATACCTACCCGATGCACTGCACGCAGCTATTCTTGTGCATTCTATTTTTATTGCGCTGCTAGCGCTTGCTTTTGCATATTTCGCATTCCTCTTCGTGCCTTCCCTGTTAAGCCGTTGTTTGCATCGTTGCGACAGCGACACTTATTATCTTTATATAGTTATTGTCTATCTTTCCGAGTAAACGGAAGTGTTTTTTCTTGCGCTCTCGATTTATGATTAAATTTTGCATAAAGCACCGGGGCTTAAATTTAAATCTCTTACCTTGTGTTTATTAACTTCCCGTTCACTTCGCATGTTCCCGCAGCTTTTCTAATTTGTGTAGTTAATTGAGTTTGTTTATCAATTTTAATTATGCTGCTATTATTTGCTTTTGCGCTTTTTTGCATTCCTCTTTGTGTCTATCCCATTTAGCCGTTGTCTGCGCCGTCGCGACCGCTAAATGTTGCTTGCTAATATCCACGCTCTCGCACTCCCACTCTCTCTTTGTACCGCCTGTCTTATCTATGGCTCTCTCTCGCTTATTTCCAAAAGTTTAAGTACAGTGGTAAGTCCCAATCAGGAATTCGCAAATTCTCAGCTTTGCCAAAACCTGAAAAAGCACATTACTGCAGGTGTCTGGCTGTGCGCCAACATCTTGCACGGGACGGTGGACGATGTTAGAAAAAACATCGGCCTGCGTTACTGCTGCGAGGACTGTCGCGAGATGGAGACGGAAATGCTGCACTTCATGTAGCAAACCAAGGGCGGTTTTAAGGACATATTATCGAGTTTTCGCTAAACTATGTTCTTGGCGCTATATAACCAGTTTAATAGCCTTAGCTCTTAAAAAAAAAAACCGCAATTGGGGGGCAGCATCTTGGCGGATACCAACAACCCGCGACGGGCACATAGCAGCAGCCGTGCTGAGATTGAGAGCTAGAAAAGTTTCGGTGCCCGAATGTACCGAATACCCTTACCAGAGTTGATATCTGTTTTATCCCCTGGGGGTCCCAAATAATGACCCCCCAAAGCCCCCTAAATATCATTACATCCGCCCAGGGTGTTAGGCCCAGAATACCGGCCGACAATGGCACGGAAGTTAACTAATCTCTACTTACGAGACATATATTTGTTTCGTGGCTCCCCCCTGCTTAAACATTGAAAGATGTTATCACCTTTATCCAAGGCAAGACCAGAGCTAATAAAATCAAAATAAAAATTCAAACTCTTTGACACTATTTGCTCTACCAAATTCTGACCAGAGTACGTTGTTGCCAAAGAGTTGAAAACTTAGAAAAAAAATGCGGCCTGTAAAATAACTCATCCTAGGCCTGATCTACGTCTCCCAATCCCGAACCAAAAAACTAACCTACTCCCTATCAGGCGTTTGGGTGGAGTCCTTATAACGGTTGACTCCTTACTCACGTCGAGGAATGAAACGATGCTAAATTCCAATGTGTAAAGCTGTCTATCAATGGTAGCTCCATTTTTATTACCTGTTCCTACATATCTCCATTGTCGGAACTTCTTATTTATTGGAACCCCCTTTTCACTATTCAGATGGTTTCCAGTAGACTTTTGGATAGAGACCAGTTGGTAGTCCTATGTGATTTTAATATACCTGGAGCTATTTAGTGCTTAAATAATTCCGCCAATACTCTCTTAATTTCTACACAGCATTACTTTATCGCTGGCTTGTTTAACATTTGCCGTCTCAAGTCAACCATGTACGAAATTCCTTAGACGACTTGCTCGATCTTTGTTTTGGCTCTGATCCGGCAAAAGTCAATTGCGCCTCTGACGCAACCAGAAGATCACTATCATGCTAATTTCGATGAGACTCTCGACTTTGGATCTGACTTACGGAATATATCTGACTGTCTAGCCAAAAAGTCTTTTATCTTTGCAACCTTTGTAGATCCGTTATTTCTCCATGTCAACATGGATTTATAAATAAAAAGATAAAAAAAATGAACCTTTTGGAGCTCGCTTCCTTTATAATAAAGAGCTTCCATAATAACTTTCAGAATGACGAAATCTATACTAACTTTAGTAAAGTAATTGATTCTTCTAACCATTCCCTTCTAGTTAAGAAAATCGATTTAATGGGATTTCTAGTTGATCTTCTTAGTTGGATCTCAAGTTATCTGAATAGCAGGACGGAAAAGGTCCTCTTTAAGAATAATCTGTCTTATGTTTTTCTGGCGTTTTTAAGGGAGTCATTTGGGTCCCTTATTGTTTACATTATTTAGAACAGAGGGGGTGAATAGAGGGGCGTGCTTGGATTTATTAAACGGTGGTCAAAGAAATTCAATGACCCCTATGTTATAAATCCCGATATATTTCTTTAGTTGTTTCTATCTTTGAATATGGATGCTGTATTAGATCCCTCAGTGCGGTGTCCACAGTAAACCCATCGAATCGGTTCAAAAAACCTTTTTACTTTTCGCACTACTCGGTTTTAATTATGATCCAAACCCAAGACTACCTTCTTACTCAAAAAGACTCCTCCTAATCAAACTACCATCCTAAGCCAACCGTGGAACTATGCTTGGCATAACCTTTATCTATAACCTCAATCATGTTGACGTGGACTTAACTTAATTTCCACGTACCAAGTAGAAATACTTGATCCTATACTGTCTTCCTACACAGTCCATTCGTGTGAAACAGTTAGGATTTTTCACAGATGTGAACTCCGTCTTCAAAAGTATAAGCAAAGCTAGTTAAAATGGCTACTGTAAAAAATTGCTGTTTAACAACAGAAAACATCCAAATTGCGGCAGAATATGGTGGCACTATATTAAAATGCATTAGTTAACAAAGAGCAAATGCTCCAAGGAGTGTGCATTTTGGTCCACAACATCTATTTCAAATAAAGCAGAAATAGTATTCGAGACAACGGAGGGCTAGAATATACTGGAAAACACCGACGATGGTGTACTTTCAACTTTAGCGCCTTCCATATTCAACTCGTTCCTTTCATCTCTGTTTACATTTTCGTGGAAATATGCTAAAATTTTCATAGGCTATAAGAAGAATTTAGAGTTGCACCGAAGAACTATCGTCCAACTACCGCCAAACAAATTAATCAAATTCGGATGGACACCGGAAGGAGAGGGAGAATGAGAAATTTCGGAACCGTAAGACCTTATAGACCATCCGTTCAACGGATGGAGGAAGCAGATGGATCTCTGTGGGAAGACCCTATTAATGTTGCGTCATTGTTAAACTTGTTTTGAATTGCATGAACCTTTCAAAATGTATGTGCATAATTATAATGATTTCTACACATAAACTCTAATGTAGATAGTCTGTTCATACTAAAATCCATAATACTAATCCACCTAGAACAAATGCAAGCAAACAATCTGGCATCACGTCGGTAATTAATTTTCTCGTTATATTATACCCTTGCAGGGTTTGCAACGCATTGGAGGAGTCATCTCGGACCATATAAAGTATTTATGCATATTCTTGATTAGCTTCAAAAACCGAGTAGATCTAGCCATGTCCGTCTGTCTGTTTCTACGCAAAGTAGTTTCTCAGTTTTAAAGCTACCTAAAGGAAACTTTGTAGTCAGTCTTCTATATAATCTCACTCGTACATATTATATACTATAACTATATCATATAGCTGCCATAGGAACAATTGGAAAATGTTAAGAAAACAAGTCAAACCAATTTAAATTTTTAAAAGATTTTCATCATATTAAAGGTTTTTATATATATTCTATTTTTATATTATTCTAGAATTTCGATTTTAATTTTATGAAAATTGGAAACCGAAATTAAAGAATAATATAAAAGGGCAATATCTCAAATTTGAAGAAGTAATAATTTTCTTTTTGTAAAAATTTTCCGATCGTTCCTATGGCAGCTATATGATATAGTCGTCCGATCCGGCCCGTTCCGACATATAACATACGAGTGAGAGTATATTGAAAACCAACTGCAAAGTTTCATTCAATTAGCTTCAAAACTGAGAGACTAGTTTGCGTAAGAACGGACAGACGGAGAGGGCTAGACAAACTCCTTGACTGCGTTGCAAACTTCTGACTGAAATTATAATATCCTGCATGGGTATAAACATTTTCTTAAATTGGAGGTTGCATATACTGTTTTTTGAGCTTGGAAATAATGAATTATTTTTACATTGCTTCTGTAAAAAAAAATTTATAGTTACAGTATGTAAATTTCTTTATATAATAAATAAAAAAAAAACAATATAGCAACTCAAGGTCTACCTTTGGACAGTAAGATTATTAGTCCAGGACTCTTGGCAACACTATACTGAACTATAGTTAAACTGTGAGATACCCGCCATCAGTTATTGGGCTGAGTTCAATTCCCACAATATCCAATTTTATCCAATTGCTTTCCGTAACGCTGTACAAACTAAGGCTACCCGAGGTTCCATTCCCGTTAAAAAATAATAACAAACCGAATTTTGCAGGTATACGAAATCGGAGATTGCAACTAGAAGCTATATCACACTTAATAAGACTACTTCCGATTCCACATAGAGACACGCTGTATGTCCTACTTGTATTTCTTGCAAAAGTGGCAGCACACAGCGACGATATATGCGATGTTGATGGAAATTGTTTAATAAGTGGCAATAAAATGGATAGCAGTAATCTGGCAACGGTCTTTGCTCCGAATATTCTTCGCCATACAACTTTGTCCTTGGATAAAAAAAGAGAACAGCAGCAGATGAGCGATGCAATTAATGTAGTCAGGTATGATTTCAAAAATAAGAAACGAAGCCAACTTTGGCACGCCGAAGTTTATATGCCCTTGCAGATAGAATTTCGATGACGAATTAAAACAATATAAGTTATATATATTTATGTTAAGATTCAAAATAGTAATGCCTGCTTTCATTCACATATATATATATATATATATATATATATATATTATATTTACAGTTTTACATTTCAGTTTTGCATATTTCCGCTATATCTAACGTTCGATTGTATGACATACATCTATATATATAAAAATGCTCTGTTCGTGCCTACTTCCTTTATAGACTTGAAAAGTTCTGAACCGTTTAAGCCCAAATTTTTACACAACATGCGTTGAGGTTCCAGTCCAGTCGGTTATTGTCTACTTTTGATGTTGATAGCTTATCTGCGTTTGCGAATATATCAGTTGTTTTTTCGCGTTTTCCTGTGCCCCTACTGCTGCGCCCTCTACAGGCAGCCAGCTGAATCGAAGCATTTCCTGTCAAACATCCCCAACATATTGACAGAAGAAATTGGAGATTAAAATTTTACTTTTTGTTCAGGTTCAGTAAGAAACGAAGTCATGCCACCCAAGAAGTCGAGTTTGGGTCGTCGTACTCGCAATACAGAAGCAAAAAGCCGTAAGATTACGAATATGACTGACGAAGAACGGGCCTCCATCCGAGAGACTGAGCGGCTGAGAGCAATGCAGATGCACAACGCGGAATCAGCAGAAAGACGAGCAGATAGGCTTGAGAGAAAACGATTGAGAGTTAGGCAGGCGAATTGATTTACTCTCAAAATAATGAACGCGACAGGGCAAGGGTAGCTGAAGCTTGGATGCTCCAGGAGGAACGGGGAAAACATTACATTACATTCATTTTGGCTACGGTTCGAGCTAACAAGGACATAGCTTTAGCTCTTGCTTCATCTAGAATCGCTGCGACATTGTTACCTGGTTGGAGGACTGCTCATTCAGCGCTGAAGTTGCCGTTGAGCATGCAAATCATCGAGACTCCTACGTGCAACATTTCCAGAGCATCTGGCATGGGAAAAGTATTGCAAAGATGTGAACTCATTGTTTGGGATGAATGCACAATGGCACACAAAACATCGCTGGAGGCTTTCGATCGATCATTGCGGGATTTGCATGGAGCTGTCCAACCATTTGGGAATGCGTTAATATTGCTCGCAGGGGATTTCAGGCAAACGTTGCCTGTGATTTCCCGATCGACACCAGCTGACGAGATAAATACTTGCCTAAAATATTCTATATTGTGGCAACATGTACGTACATTACAGTTGAAGACGAATATGCGTGTCCAGTTACAGAACGATGACTTAGCCGACGTATTCTCACGACAGCTACTGGACACGGGGAACGGAAAGCTGCCAGTCAATGAGACGTCGAGAAATATAGTATTGCCCGAAAATTTCTGTAATTTAGTTACATCGAAGAAAGGACTTATCCAAAAAGTGTTCCCCGATATCCGAATAAATTATAGGAATCACGATTGGCTCAGTGGACGAGCGATTCTCGCTGCAAAGAACAAAGATGTAAACCAGCTCAATCATGTATCCAGTCCAGCATAGAAACTGACGAAATTACATATAAGTCGATAGACCCCGTTGTGGAGGCAGAGGAAGGAAGGAAGAGGAAGCAGTTAATTACCCTACGGAATTTCTAAACTCACTTGATCTGCCTGGAATGCCACCACACATATTGAAATTAAAACTAAAACGAAGGCGAATTGGCGAAGAGCGCAAGATAGCTTTATTGCGCTCTGGAAGCGGCGCCAGCTTTTGGATCGCCCTTCGGAAGACAGCTCCAACGCTCCGTCTAAGGTCGACGACCCTGACCATGCCGGCCTCCCCTGCGTGCTTCGCGACGATCCGCCCTATCAGCCACTGTTGAGGCGCCACGACGACGAGCTGTACTTTCTCGACGTTATCCTCCTGGTGGTGCCACTTGCCTCGGAGCTGTAGGCCCAGAACATACTCCCGGGACCATCGCCGCCAAAACATCTGCCTGACTGACGAGACAAGCCGCCATCGTCCCAAGCAGCTGAGACCCGCCTGGTCCGGGGTCCGAAGTGCTGGTGCTGCGAAGAGGGGACCGCCTGTCAGCAGGTGTCTGGGGGTGAACGCCTCTGCGTCGCTTGGGTCCTGGCTGAGAGCTCCGAGGGGCCACGAGTTCAAAACTCCTTGTACCCCGACGAGGACTGTTCCGAGCTCTTCTGCGTTGAGGACCGCCTGTCTGGTCCTCGAGCCTTTTGCGAAGAGCCTGGACGTGGCGTTTCGCTCGAAGGAAGTTCGTCACGTCTGGGGACATCCTCAGCGACCAATGAACTTTTGAAAAGCCAATAAAAAGGAGTCAGTACTTAGGTCTGAAAAAATTTCTAAGTGAACCGCTTTGGACGGAAAACAAACAAATAAGGCAACGTAGGATTTATATGGGGGTCTTTCTCAAATTTTCTATGTCGTATAAACAGGGCCATAAAAATCAACGCCCCATATTGTAAATGGGCGGAAAGCACGGAGTCTATCTGCGGGAAGATTTCCCATAATTTGAGTCATCAGTTAGGGCTTTAATAAGATAAATTGGTTCAATCGCTGAAGACTTGGGCCGACCTAGGAGCTTTTTTGCATTTTTTCGATTTCTATATGATACTCGTGCTTTTGAATTATTATGACAATCTTATTAAATGCTTCACTATATTTAGTCGGTGACAGTGTTTTTTTTCGAAAACTATACTCTTGTCTTGACATATTCTTATAAAGCAAAAAACAGCAGCAAACATTCTAAGCACTTTAAGGTGTGACGAGAATCTCTTGATGATGTCTTGCAAACCGGAAGTTTGCACATTTTTTTCCGTATTTTTGGGCCCAGTTCTCCTCTTCGTCTTTAAGACACGGTGATCCGGTGATACAGATCGACTGTCCAATTTCGTCGACGTCACCTCTAACCTCTAGAAACTATATTCGCTGGGCTTTGATATGTTGGAACATGCCGCCATAAGCTTCTCCAACCCTGTTTGAAACGAATGTCGACAACGAAGATGGATGAAATCGGATCCAATCCGACCAGTATACTATTCGTTCGATAGGGACCTTTATTAAGGGTTTGATTCTCTAGCAGAGATCTGCGAGAAGGTGAGCGGCACATAACTCAAGCTTTGGGAGGGTTTTGGTCTTGAGCGGCGCTACTTTTCGAAGTCAACAACGACAATTTTTAACCTTCAGCTACGAATGTAGGCGCAAGCTCTATAATGAGACCGTCGGCAAAGGCATGTAACTGTACCGGTGTCATCGAATTGGTATGCACAAGCCGAGGAATAGCTACCTCGTCTAATTGATACAGGGTCATCGACGTAAAAATCGAATCCAATTACGTCAGCAGACCTAGGGAATGAAAGTTTTGTAGATTAACTCAACCTTTTTAAACACCGAGTAGCCAGAAAGAGGGCTGTTCCATATCTAACGGTATTGGGCTTATGTAATCTCAAGGATTCAGAGGGGTGCCTTCTCCACAGTATGAGTTGAAACTGCCTATCCGCTTTATGAACGATAACTTGGCGATACATCTTTTTAACATCTGCAGTCCGGCGTACATGTGCAGCTGGAAGCGGAGTAGAGTGCAGTATAACTCTTTTGGATTGTCGGTCCCACCATCAAGATGTCATTTGAGACGATATTTTGCACGATGCATCGAAAACAACGCGCAACTTTGTTGACGTACTCTATGGCCTCAACACACTTTGATGAGGAGTGACAGTATGTGGAGTGGAAGGATTTTTGTTGTCTGTTGGCGACATATGACATATGAACATGAATTCCAAGTACATGGTCTTCATATCAGGATCTCGTGACAACCTTCTCTCAAGCGGCAAAAACCGCCGTTTTGCAACTTCAAAGGAATTGCCCAACCCATTGGGGTTAGATTTAAACGGCAGTCTTACTTTAAACCGACCTGATGGCAATACCTAAGTAGTCTTCCTTAAATTATCACACAAGTTGTGCTCTAGCGATACAATTTTCTTTGAAGTCGGCATTTCCTCCAGTGACTAAAATTTCTGTAACATGGTGTCGGCACTAACGGTTCTTCACTACAACTGAAAGTATTTACAACTTGACCTCAGGTGAGTTTGAATACCACTTTGTCAATTAAAAACCTGTTGTTTGAAGAACCTGAGACTCTTCAGACCTGATTGTCTGTACGGTGATATTGCGTTCGAAATTTTGGAGTCATCTCCTATCGATAGCAGAGAACCGTAAACCGACGAAACAGTGTCGACAAGATTTCTCAAGGAGGATGCGAACAGATGCGATATTTTCGGAAGACAAAATAATGTTATTAATGTTATTAATGAAAATGAGGCATTCGCTTTCGTAAACCTTTTTTAAACTGGCCATCGCCTTATCGTAATTACTCTCGGTGACTTGGTAAGCTTGAATTATTACTAAAGCTTCACCAAAGTAGAATGCTGGCATCTTTATGAACCAAAGTTTCGAAGAGGCTGATAAAGATTTTAAATTCAGAATAATTTCCACTACATTTTTGCAATGCCAAATTCGGAAGTCGCGCACAGGGTAGCGCGTCACTTGGCGGTCCGCCAATCAAATGACCGAAAAAGAGTGTACCCAACGAAAACAGGGTAGCGCGTCACTTGGCGGTCCACTAATCTAAGCACGCCAAAAGAAGACGGCTCAACAACAACAACACCTACACCGGTACATAAAAGCGAATACGAAAAAGTTCACCGCTGCAGCTGCTGGTATATACGGCTTTATGTATTGGCGTGCAAGCTTGGATTAACTTCCAAACTATTAAAGCTAGTTTCAACGAGAGAGCGGGGGAAGGGCGCGACAGTGATTGCAATATTACGATACAATAAATAAATGTTGTCCTAGAGCGGTTCAATTATAATATGTGTTGTATGTAATTGTTTAAAAAATATATATAATTGATAAATTACTCAGTCAATCTAGCTTTACTATATGGATACGTATGTGCCAAGAATTAAAATCGAGGTGTAATATTGCAGCACAAGACAACAAACAATTAATTTGTCTCCAACTCCAGCTTTATATTTTTTGCACAAATACCTCTGATTTTTTATATGTGTTTATGTGAAAATATATATATTCTGTCACTATTTTTTATGTTGCCAATTCTAAATAATAACTTGTCCACCCTGGGGCGCCATGAATTTTTTTAATTAGTTTATTACAATTTTATTGTTTGAAAGACCGACTTGGTGGCAAGATTTGGCAACGGCAATAATCTAGTGAGCTGGCTAATATACGTTTTAATTACAATTTTACTTAATTACAGAAGTATATTGCTATCGGTATCTGGTATATTTTTGAATATCTCCGTACCGGATGGATTTCGGGGCAGAATCGGCATTTGTAGAAGTGGAAACCTCTGGTACGTCTGCCCTGTAGATCGTTCGCGGTGCGCAAAGATGTCGCCATCATTTCGGGGCGGACTAGAAAAATATAGCATTTAAATGAGTGGTCAATAATAGTGCGAACTAGGAATACGGAGGTATTCGATGCTAAGATCGGGGTACTTTACTTCTCAGTACTGAGCCTGAGGGACTGTTGGCATGTTGGAAGCGGATGGATTCCGATACAGACAGCAACGGTAGGAGTGAGAACCTGTGGAACGCCTGCTTTTGATGCCGTCTTATGGTACCCAGTAATTGACGGAATCGGGAGAAGTTACAACTCGGGCGGAAAACGACGAAATTCCTTGGATCGGTGCGAATACTGGGTTCAAAGGTTCAGGAGGAATCTGAACACTGAAGGCGGAGTTGATGGGATGCAGCATAGTGTGATGCCGTTTGCGGCACGTACGGCAAGAGTGGGCCGTAGTATCAGCGGACACGAAAAGAAGATCGGGACAGCTCTCGTAGCTCTTTTTCACCTTTTCCCACAAGGTGATCGCGATGGACTTGGCATATGAAAGGAGAAACTTTTGCAGATTCGGAAGTGGCAGAAATGTTATTGTGTGCCTTAAAGTGAGTTACCCGGTCAGTTGTGACAAACTTCCTTAAGGCAATATCAACAACGGTTTAAGCCAGCTTTTTGCGGTGAAACAAGTGAACGTCGAAGAAGTATTTACGGAATTTTGCTAACTGCTCGTGGATTTACAGTTGAAAGCTTCGAAATCAGATGGGACAGTGGCGGAGATGCGGATTGGGTATACGGTTACACTAGGCCCAGTGTAGAGATTTGGGCAAGAAGTTGGCCGTAGTTGAAAAATTATAAAAAAAAAGTTACTACTTAATTAATTACTGATTTAGGTAATTATTAGTCGCAAGTAATTAATTATTGTCAAATTGATTTAATACGGACCCGAAATGATGAAAATAAACACTTCGTTCAGAAGAAAATCTCAGTGGGAAGAACAACAACACGGCCGCTGCGGCGGCTAAGTTGAGAAATAATCGCGGTCGCTTCCGTGCGGGCTTAAATTCTAGTTCTGTATATATTGACGGGTGTTGAACGGTTGCTTACAAAATTATCAGATGCAGATGTCTAATTATTTCAGCGCCGGCAAGGTGGAATTAAAAACTTCGGATTTTGGTAGCGGAGAAAAAGCTCACTGGGTTATGCCGATGGCAAGCCTTCCCTATGTGAGGGAGCTAAAGAACTAAACGGCAACAACAACACGGCCGCTAAGTTGAAAACAATTAAAAAACACTCGCCTTTGCGTTTTGTTGGCGATTGTTTTGCTCACTCTGAATATCTTAATTATATTATAGGACGTTAATCACTGGAATCAAAGTCAGAAAATATATTAGTCATAAGATGTGTATATGTGGCTGCACATTAAGGCTCGACCGTTGGCAAGTGGATGGATAATGGGGAACCGAAAGAAACGGTGAGGATCCTGGCAGCGTACACAAAACGGATACGGTCGAATATGAAGAGAAATAGGAATTTCTCAACTGTCGTTGCGTCAGGAAAACTCGGATTTGGAGTTGACACGAACAAAAAAATTACTATAACAGCAGTATGACCGAAATTTCATGTTCGGCCCACCGTTGAAGACCGGCAGCGAGAAAAAGACGGAAAAAAGCTTGTGCTTTAGCTTAAAAATCACCGGAAACTGCTGGTGAAAGGGCGAAAGGATATCCGTATCCTGCTCGAAGAACCAAAATGTGTAGAGCCTTGGGGTGAAGCCAAAAATCCCACGTCGCGAAACGAAGAAAAACTCTCGGGGTAAGAAATGAAAAGTCGGGGCGTCGTAGGGTAATTTTAGCGTGTCAGCTTTATTTCGCTGCATACATGGTACTAAACTAGCTTTAATATAAGGCCCGCGCTCCCGACCGATAAGCCCAACATAACAGGGCGGGAGCGGGTCCGAGAAGTGGGTCGTGAACTAGCCATCCCTCAGCTCGAAAACTCGTGAGCTGATGATCATGTAGTTTTGCTCAGCGGAAAGTGCGCGAAGGGCCGTTGCATACGGAAGCGAAAGAGCGGCCGAGCTATTGTAAGATGTTGCATGTTGTTTGCTTAACGCAACCAATATTATTTTGTATTTTGGTTATAAAATCAGAGCTGCGTACTTGACCCGGCAACCCCTTTGAGTTTTTCGTTCACTGTATTTAGTTTATCTTAGTATCATAGAATGCGGAATCGAAAGGTTTTTCGTTCTCTTTTCGTTTTGTTTTTATTATGGTCGTTGCCTCCAACTAAAATTTTCCTCCTTTGATAACTAGTCAAGGCTTATTCCGGAAAAATGAAAAAATGTACAAATATATGACGAAGATATGTAATAAATTGGGAAAATTATAATTTGTTATATTTATTTTCCTCTCTCTCTCCCCTCCCTTTACCTCTTTGAGTGACAAGTACCTACGTACATGGATAGATCCTCTTGGGTGATGCTGAGCAGTAATCTACCCTGTATAAAAAAAAATTCATAAATAGAAAGAGAAAAGTGCAGAAGAAAATAAAAGTAAACGTGCCAAATATATTATAAGTAAAAAGTGCAAATAATATATACTAAGCTAAAGATAAGGAACTATCAAATTTAAAATAAGAAACCGTACTCTCGATATTATTATCTACTATAAAAGTTAACACCTTGGTATGAGATACAGCGATATATTAAACAAGAAAGGAAGCTAACTTCGGCACGCCGAAGTTTACATACCCTTGCAGATAGAACTTCTATGAATAGGAATCCATACAATATAAATTATATATATTTGTGTTAAAAAAAAACAATGAAGTAATACCTGCTTTCATTTCATTCACTTATACATATTATATTTGCAATTTTACATTCACTGATTTGCATTTTTCCTCCACATCAAACGATCGTTTGTATGGCACCTATATGATACAGTCGTCCGATTTTCATGAAATTTGACACAAAATTTAAGACTTATATAAAATGGCTATACCTCAAATTTGATGAAAATCAGCTGAAAACTGAAAAAGTTATAAATTTAATTGTATTAATTTCTCGATCGTTCTCGATTTCCCCTAGTGCTTCAGAAGGGTTGTCGACTTCCTCTAAGGGCATTGCTGATCCTTATAGGCCTCTTGGGTCGTCCGCACTCTCGACTTTTTATACCCTTGCAGGGTATTATAATTTCAGTCAGAAGTTTGCAACGCGGTGAAGGAGTCACCTCCGACCATATAAAGTATATATATTCTTGATCAGCATCAATAGCCGAGTCGATCTAGCCATGTCCGTCTGTCCGTCTGTCCGTCTGTTCGTCTGTCCGTCTGTCCGTCTGTCCTTCTGTCCGTCTGTCCGTTTCTACGCAAACTAGTCTCTCAGGTTTGAAGCTATCTGAATGAAACTTTGTAGTTAGTCTTCTATATATTCTCACTCGTATACGGATCGTATACTCGGAACGGGCCGGATCGGACGACTATGTCATATAGCTGCCATAGGAATGATCGGAAAATTTTTACATAAAAAATTATAACATTATCAGTTTTCAACAGAATTTGATTAAATTTGAGATATTGCCATTTTATTATATTCTACAATTTTGTGTAAAATTTTATGAAAATCGGACAACTATATCATATAGCTCCCATAGGAACGATCGAGAAATTAATACAATTAAATATTATAACTTTTTCAGTTTTCAACAGATTTTCATCAAATTTGAGGTATAGCCATGGGATTTTTCGTGTTATCTTTGGGCAATCAAGCTCTGCTTGTCCAGCAGGCATGCGCAGATCGCGCGCTATCTCTGTTTCTCTTACTCCTTTACGGACGCTTTATAAAAAAAGAATTTATCAATCCTGACGATCCTTGCATTGTCATTGAGAAGTATGCAAAGTTTCAAGCTTATCAGATATTTGGAAACCCTTGCAAAATAGTGTTCAAAGATTCCGTTACATACCATACATACTTACGTCCCGAACTAATAAAAGCGAATTAAAAACAAATATCAAGCTAGCAAAAACAATAAATGTCCTAAAGGGGTTGAAAGTTTTTGTCCCTCTCACACGCGATATGCAGATGTGTGTATATCGCCGACACAATTTTAGTTGTCTGCGTGGCGCGATGTGTAAGCAGCCGGACTGTTAAACATTAAGACGTAGGTTCAATCCCCAGTTGGTCATATAATATTCTAAAAAATATTTGTAAGTGTGGTTTAAAATAATTTACTACAATTTAAATGCAGCAAATAAAAGAAATTAGCTTGTAAAAAAATCGAAGATTCATAAAGTTTTTTGTAATAAAGGATTCGCATGAAAGTCGGCAGGAGTTTGGCTAAAAAGTGCGACTGGGCGTACACACGTTATTATTATCGACCGTGCACGATAGAGTTGGTACGGTCACTATTAAGAGAGCGCCAATTAGGGACCACGTTTAAGTTTAAATAAAGAAAATGAAACGTTTTAAATATTATTATTTATAAATACTTAACATTTCTTTGTAGGACCATGATTGATCATTATGAAGAAATGTTTAAAGTACCAGCAGAACTTCTAGACGTCCTTTATGCTCAAATGTTAGATGTATGTCCTGATAAGTTGAATGAACTAATTTCCACAAAAGCACAGCTATTGCAATGGTAAGTATATTTATTAAATTAATTAAAAAATATAATTAAATTTTATTATAATACATTTTGTCTTAATATAGTCAAGTTGTCAATCATTACAATATATATATATTATTTGCAGGGATCTACATCACCATTTAGACGATTTCCAAAATTGCAGTGAAGCTGCAAGTTTATCAGACGATGTCTTTGAAAATACTTCCAAAGAATGTGATCGGTTTGTATTATTGTTAATGATTACTATCTGAACACTAATAAGATAACAATATGTACATTAAACAATAGCGATCAAAGTTATAACAACAAAACACAGAAAAATAAAAATACCAATCAGGAAGAATTATGTGCTAACAGACATTGTCAAGGAGATAATGATAAAGTTTTCACAGTTAGCTTGAAAATATCTTTGCCGGAAAAAGCACAATCCTTTGGAAATAGGGGTAAATATGCATATTTTTTTACTTTATATTCACGTATTTATTCATTTCGCATATCCAATAAATAGATAATAATACATACCCCAGAAAAGATGACGACAATTCTGAGCCATCAATTTCCAGTAACTTGGTGTTAGAAAAAAGGAAAAGAAAGCTACATAAGCGGCAACATTTAATACCTAGCTCCATTCGGTTAAATAATTAAAAAATATTTTATTCTTGAACCCAATAAATATTTTACACAAAATATGTAATGCCATACTAACGATAAAACTACCATTTAAGAAGTATTATGTGCAGCTAAGTTATATACATTTGATAAATATATTTTATTTAAAAAATGTTTACAATATTATCCTATAAAACCATTTTTGGATGAGAGAATTTTGAGATACACATGTCCAACAAGTTAGCAGGGCAATTTGCAAATATTATTTAGGATTCGCTTTCTACGCTGCTGGAAAACGCTTGGCAATAATGCAATCTGAGCAAAGTGATAAAAATAATGAAATTAAGGTATGCTGTTCCAAAAACACATTTTAATACCCTAAAATACCAGTTCGCATGCTTGATGTTTCAATGTGATTACATGTTTAAGATATATTCTGTATCATAATGAAAGTATATTCGGTAATTACTGTTAAATGTTCTTTATTCTAATATTAATCATATAACATATTAGTTTTTTAATATAGAAGCACCAAGTGTCTTCAAAAATGAACTATGAACTTATAAAGTGAATGGTATATACTATGGGCATTTCCAGGATAGCGAACGGTACATTCGTACGACGTAATATGGAAAATGTATAACTCAAATGATCATTTCCCAAATTTTTTTTTTGCACGATTAATATATTTTACCAGTATTATTTGTATACTTATCGTTTTAAATTAATGTTAAATAAATAATAGTTTAAAATAAATAATAGTTTAAGAAAACCGAAATAAAAAGAAAAAAATAATTTATAATTACAAACAAAGTTATTAAGTTCAGAGCAATGGTATATAATTATCAACAAGATCACTAAATTAAAAGTTAAAAGCGTGGGGTGCATCTATAATCAATGTTACAATTATTCTAAGGGCAACTATCTGTATGGGGAAAATTATGAAAATACAGAAAAATCCTACAAATAACAGTTTCACTGTGCAATGCTTTGCCAAATACATGTTTAACTATTGTTACAAACAATGATAAATGTATTTCTGTGAACATAAAATATAAAAGAAAATCTCTTATATTTACAAAAAATTATTAGATTAACAAAAACAGTGCAGCTGTAGAATATCTCGTCACGTATGTATTCAAACGTTGTGCTTAGGAACAGCATTATGTATATCAGTCAAATGACAAATTCACAGCAATAATCGAACTGAATACATGTTAAAACAATGATTGATATAATTAATTGCAGAATAAAAAACAGGTACTTGGCGCGAGATACTACCGTGTCTACGGATGCACCCCACGCTTTTAACTCTGAATTTAGTGATCTTGTTTATAATTATATACTTTTGCCCTGAATTTAATCATTTTGTTTGTAATTATAAATTATTTTCTTCTTTTTAGTTCGGTCATTAATAAAAGGGTGTTTTTTTAGTTCTTTTAAACTATTATTTATTTTCTATTTTTTAGTGTGGTTACCTATAAAGGCGTTTTTTATACCCTTGCAGGGTATTATAATTTCAGTCAGAAGTTTGCAACGCAGTGAAGGAGGCACCTCCGACTATATAAAGTATATATATTCTTGATCAGGATCAACAGCCGAGTCGATCTAGCCATGTCCGTCTGTCCGTCTGTCCGTCTGTCTGTTTCTACGCAAACTAGTCTCTCAGTTTTGAAGCTATCTGAATAAAACTTTGTAGTTAGCCTTCTATATACTTTCACTCGTATATATGTCGGAACGGGCCGGATCGGACGACTATATCATATAGCTGCCATAGGAATGATCGGAAAATTTTTACAAAAAAAAATTTTAACTTTTTCAGTTTTCAATAGAATTGGATCAAATTTGAGATATAGCCATTTTACTATACTCTACAATTTTGGATAAAATTTTATGAAAATCGGACTACTATATCATATAGCTCCCATAGGAACGATCGAGAAATTAATAAAATTAAAAATTATAACTTTTTCGGTTTTCAACAGATTTTCATCAAATTTGAGGTATATCATATAGGTGCCATACAAAACGATCGTTTGATGTAGAGGAAAAATGCAAATCTGTGAATGTAAAACTGAAAATATAATATGTATAGGTGAATGAAATGAAAGCAGGTATTACCTCATTGTTTTTTAACATAAATATATATAATTTATATTGTATGGATTCCTATTCATAGAAGTTCTATCTGCAAGGGTATATAAACTTCGGCGTGCCGAAGTTAACTTCCTTTCTTGTTTATATTTTTGGTCTGACGCTAATACAAACAAAGCGGATAGTTTCTCATCTCGTGAACACGCAATGTATAACTGTATCATACATGTGAAAAACTATGATTTTCTTAATTTATCCCGCAAACAATAAGCGATTGGCCTTGTTAATTGTCATTGCGAACGCAAGGCGAATTGGAAATTGAAATCGTTTAAAGTCAGTCGGAATCATTGGTATTCGAGAAATACATACATTTTTACCCTCGTACTTTCTTGCTTCAATTCCGCATGTCTTTTTACCGAAAGTCGAGTACCGTCGCAAATTCGTGGTGAAAAAAAGCTTGCAACTGTTCAATAATTCGTCTCTTTAACTGTTGTGTTCCTTGTATATTGGACCGCACCTACAGCTGATCCATCGACGATATAAAATATATTTGCAGAAATTGATGCGGGTTATCTGGTGTTGGCACCATTGAACCACGTAAATGATATATTTGTCCTTGTATCTGTAATTGCAAACAATAATTTTTTTAATAATACTGTGTATCTTTAACCTTGCAAGTCGGCATGAAGCCACCATCTCGGAAGAAAGCAGTTATTGTATTTAAAAAGGTGTTGAAGAAAACTGCTGGAATCGGGATCACTTCCATCGAACAATGGTTTCAGTGGCTGTGGTGGTGTAAGTAATGGATCCAGTTTGACTTTTCCACTTGCGCAGCACACTCCAGCTGTTTCTCTATTGAACTTTAACGCATTGCAATATCTTAATTTTCATTATTACTGTAGTTCGCAGTGGGATCATATTGGAATTCCAAGCGATTGTATGATGCCAATGATCTTGGTGTTCTCACGCGTTGTCTCAAAAGGGCATTTTATCTTATTCTATTTTATCTTTCTTCGCTTAAGTTCTGTGAATACACTTGATGCTGGCTTGCATATCTTGTGCGGCTGCCGATGTTCGCACATCGACATTCTAGCGCAAATCCCGGGATGCTAGCTGTCGTACGTTAGTTTCAGCTGTTGTGACTCATGATATCACTGATTATCAGAACCATTTCAATATAAATATAACACTATGGAGGATGCCACACAACATTTCGCTCGCTTATGCTTATTTCGGCCGATCACAACGAATTGATATTTTAATTGGCGCTGGTCGGTTTTTCGAAATAATCACATCGGAATAAATTTATTTGGATAGCGCGTTGCTAATCCTTGAAAACACCAAGATTGGTTGGATCGTGTCTGCAGACCTGTCTAGTGCCTAAAATCATTAGTCCGTCCCTAATCAAGATCGGAAGCATGATGTTGCTGAAGGAAAACAACATTCCATCGATAAATGGGTGCATCCAGGAAAACATCCGTCATCACAGAAGCTATGGTCCGTGCAGCTAAGGGTCTGATCAAGAGGGCCATCGACAAGCTAACCGTTTTGTCCTACGATGCCGATAAAGTTGGAACAGTGCCTATTCCAACGCGGGGAGTATTGTCAGACCAGACCGCAAGCATCTTATCATGCGCCCATAGGTGTACCGCTGCACATACTGCGCTCTTCATTCTCTTTATCTACATTATATTCATTTATAAATTGAAGCCAAGCGTCCGATCGGGAGTAAAATAAGTAAAATAAATTCGGCACAAAATTTACCTTTTCGTGCGTTAACTATTTATTGCTAAAGGGTGGGAAAATTCGTTGTCTTCCCCATTCACACCAAGTTTTGAAGAACACTTACTGAATTTCAGTAAGATATTGAGTAAGTTTCAAAAGTTTTGGGAGAATTTCTTGGACTTTGATACACTACGGTCAGCACACTCAAGTGGCCCGCATGAGACTAGGTACGTGCCTGTTTGGGTTAGGTGTAGTCCAAGCGGTCATTAAATTCTTCCGACCACCGTTAAATAAATCCAAGCACACCCCTGGCTCTATTCACCATAGACGAAATATGATCGATAAAGTCAAGTTTACGGTCCAGGCGGATTCCCAAATCATCAACTGAATTAATTCTTATAGCGTTCAGCGTGTAAGTTGCAAGCTTGGGAACGACACAAGAGAATGCCATCAGCTTGCATTTAGAGCCGTTTAAGTTTAATAAGTTTACCATGATTGAATATTATTAAGATCGGTTTATAAATCCGACTGGCATGCGACGTCCTTATGTTGCACACAAAGCTTGACGATGTCATGGTACATAAGTACTCTGGAGTTAGTCAAAACTTTGGGCAGGTAGTTAATAAATAACGTAAAATGCCTTCGAGTAAATTTCAAAGTTGTGCCTTTTTAAATTGAGCTTGTCTATTTTTTTATATTGTTTTGTGAGGGCTAAGATCCGGACTTCTTGAATATAAAAATATGTCGCCTGGTGTTCTCTAGGTTGTGTTTTGTGTTATGATTATAAACAAATAAAATCGTTTCGCTTTTCGTACATCGATCTTCTATATTTTGCTCAATTATTCTCAATTTTGCATTCACTGTTTTGTGAAATCTCGTCTTGTCTGCGCGGTGTTCCTTATGTTTTTTTTTTTTAATTAAATCTTTGAGTTCTGCATAAGTCAAAATATTTTTTTTTTTTTTTTTTTTTAAAAATGCTTATTTATTGAGCTGAATTTTATTATTGTACAATTACTGTAGTATAGCAACTTTTTACAATAGTGAGGGGAGAAGTTCAATGGAAAATGGATGGAAGGTCCGGGGGTGACCATGCTACTTACTACCGGGACTCGAACCCGGACCGGCAGTGCTACGGGTTCCAGTGTTTGTCGTCTCAACCCTTTGAGCTACCACCGGCGGCGAGTCAAAATATAAATCAGTTTCTGGATACATCTCAATATTTTAGGTCAAACTGGGTCAAGTCAGGGTAGATAAAAATTGGATCTGAGGTTGTCAAAATCGTTAACCTTTCAAATGATTCGACGTAATTTTAGCAATTTACATATATTACTGTTCCTTTCGTTAATTTAAGGGTCATGGGCTTAACTATTTTAGCAATCATAAGGATAAACTTTCGGTAGAACCCACATAATCCCAAAAATTATTTTATTTGCTTAGTTGTCTTAGGTAAAGAAAAGTAAAGTAAGCCATTGGTATTATTTTGAGTTAACCATTAGAAGTGACAAAATGTCCCAGGATTTCTGGTTTCTCTTTTATTGACTCGCATTTGTCTAGCTGTAGCTTTAAATTAGCATCTCTCAGCTTCTCAAAAACTTTATTTAGAAATAAAATGTGTTCCCCTAATAAAGTGGAGAAAATTGTAATATCGTCTAAATTAATCTTTGAAGGTTAAATCTTCTAACATATTATTCATGCAGCCATAGAATGTTGCTGGGGCGTATTTAAAACAAAGGTATACGGGTGTTTTTGTAATGCGCATTTATGGTTGAAAATGCGGTTTTCGCAATGGAATTATTATCAATTTGAATTTAATGAAAACCTTTAGCTTGATCAATTTTAGTGAATATTTATATATATATATATTGTTCTTTGGGGTTAACTTCTTAGCAACTCCCGTAGTACTTGCGAAATTTGAAACCATTACGTAATCTCCTTTAATATAATCCTTTGGCTTTTCATTGTTTATTGTTTTATCATATCATATGTTTCGTTATACGCCTGTCCTCGATTATGATTTTCCATAGCTAGTTTTTTAATTTCCTCTGAACTTCTTACCTGTATTGTATCTTTAATTTCTCTCAATTTCTGCCAAAGTTCATCAATAATTTGACGTTTTTGCTCTACACAGAAGAGCATCTTGCCAGGAACTTATTTAATACTTCGGTGTATAGTGTTATTGAGTGCATATTCTACTTGCTTGATTATATTGTACCAGTGTTCAACATTCAACATTTATTTGTCAAAGTTGTCCGTTAAAAGATATACTTTTTCTTTTTGCGGCATCTCATCAAAACCTTGAAAGTTTCTTTCATCTGGTTTGCTTCCTACGAGATTTCCTTCAGCCGTTTCTTTTCTAACAATTTCAACCCAAACGTTGTATCTACCCATATTTTTCCCATAACAGTTGAGTTTTAAAACGCTTTTTTCTTAACAGTTTTATTTTCTTAGTGTGTTTCTATATAACTTTTCTTTCCTAATATTTTTTTAAAAATGAAGCTATTTCTAACATTTTTTCCTCAGCAGTTTCATTTCCTTACATTTTTTAGTTAAAAGCTTAATTTCCTAACATTTTTTCCTTAACAGTTTCTCTTTAGCAATATCATTTCTTAAAAGTTTATCTTTAACAGTTTCACCTCTTAATAATAGATCTAACAAGTGACTAACTCCTCAAGCCAATTTTGCAATCGATTTTTAGATAAAAATATCAATACAGGACGGGGTGGCCCTAGAGTTGAATGAAAAGCACGTAGGGCTTCCAGTCGTTTGAATTTCTGCCGAAGAATTCCTTCTAGCATCATGTAGAGCGCTTTGTAACTACCACAAAGAGGATGCGTTGATATCTCCGCCTAAGATGAACTTATGGTCTGACAGCAGGTGATCAAACTCGACACTAGTCCAACTTAATAAAGGAGGTAGATATAAGATATGCTGCACCAATCAGTAAGTCTCCTCTGCTAGTTGAGACCATGGCGATAGCTAGTTGAATTTTCAATTCCTAACAACATGAAGGTGGTAATAGGAAATTCCTTTTTTAATCAGAAACTGAAACACCTCGGCGAGTATTGCTGGAGTGGTTAGCTCTCAGGAATTCGAAATCTGCAAGAGTAAAGTTGATACCAGAGTGTAAATATATCTCCGCAGGCGTTGGATAGCGTGTGGCATGCAGGGCTACTTCGTAAGCTGAAGCCGTTAATTAACCCGCAACTATACGAAATGGTTAGGAGCTTTCTCTCTGACAGAACACTCAGGGTGGTCCAGGATGGAACCCTATCCTCTCAAAAGTTTATTAAGGCAGGAGTTCCCCAAGGAAGGGTGCTGGGACCGACACAGATCCAACTAGAATTATGACGCTGTTCAGTTGTACTTTAAGAGGTTTGAGAATAGGGCCTGTAGGTGGAATATATCCATTATCCCTGCAAAGAGTGCCGTAGTGACGTACTCTCTCAGAAAAGAGTCGTGCTCTGGCTTGTTCCTGCATGGGGGGCTTCTTGAGCAGGGCAGATATTATAAGTACCTGGGGGTCACTTTGGACCGCGATCAACCTTTACCAAGCATACAAGTACAGTTAGGCTCTTATTGGAGGAAAAGGTCAGAAGGCTGTACTGGCTGCTGAAGGCAAATAACCACCTGAGCCTGGCAAATAAGGATATACAAATCCATCCTTGCACCCACTTTCAGATATGGAATTCAAGTTTATGGTATTGTGGCCAAAACAAATCTGAGTCGCATCCAGGTATTCCAAAACCAATTCCTGCGGAGAATTTCTGGTGCTGAGTGGTTCATCCGAAACGTAGACATAGCGAGAGATTTTAAAGTTCCTTGATTGGGGACATAATTAATGAGCAAGTCAAATACTATAGGAATAAGCTCACATCACACCCAAATATCCTTGCCAGGAGGCCTGCATCGCGGCGGACTTGGCGAAGACTTAACAGGATTCATCACTCGGACCTTCCAGGGAGATATGGACATATGGGATTCAAGTTTATAGTATTGTGGCCAAATAAAATCTGAGTCGCATCCAGGTTTTCCAAAACCAATTCCTGCGGAGAATTTCTGGTGCTGAGTGGTTCATCCGAAACGTAGACATTGAGAGAGATCTTTTTTCATTTTAAAATGAAACAACAAGTTTTTCCAAACATTTCAAGTTGGCTCTTTTTTAACCCATGATAAACCTCGTTCACGTTTTCCAATGATACCCCAGATGGGATTTTGGACTGCTTAATAAACGATATCACGTTCCCTGAGTCTATGAGACATTCAGCAATAATAGGTATTCAGTAAAACCAAAAAAAAAAACATTTCGTAACGTTCCTTTGTACATAGTTAACGTTGCTGTCATTGTTGCTTTTCTTTTACCGTCATTCTCCTACGAACCTAATAACCTATCTCTCCGCAGGATCCTTGTGGCCTTTTTGGTTTGCGGAAGTCTTTCGCAAAATGGCCCTTGGTGTTGCAGTACCTGCAGTGCAAGTTGTTGGCTTCAGACGCCTCCGGTGTTGACTTGGGGTGTTGGTTTGGGACATCATAAATTTTTCTTCGAAATACATAGTACAACGCTCATCGTTATGCGTTGCCTCTGAGTTTGTTGACGAGCAGCATCCGTAATCCGTAAATCTGACCAAGGTTCTTGAGGTATTCCACCAAATTTCTTGCGCAAATATTGCCTTCGAAATCGGTGGCCGCTTCCTTGGGAAATAAAAGTGATCATGCCCTGGTATGGGGTCTGTTTTTCTGTGTGCCGTTAGTACTCAGCTTGGCCGTTGTTGTTGGCTGGCGGCGCCTTGTTGTTGTGTCTGTATGGTCCCGCGCCTCTCTTGTTGTATCTGAATTCCTTCAACGGTGTTGAGCTCTTTAATGTGCTGTTGTTGTGTTGCGCTACGAGCTTCTGCTCGTTAGAAAGAATTTTGCTGCGCAATGAGTGTTGCCAGCAGTTGTGTGCTGATTCCGAGAAGTTCATTGTTGTCTGGAATACTCTCGGAATCACTTTTTGCATAGTGTGTTGTTGTGTTTTCCGGTTCGGTGTTGACTTCTTTGGGTCCGGTGTTGGAGGTGCCGGTCTGATCCTCTTCCTTGTGAAAGATCAGATTGACGCTTTATGTACTTCTACTATATTATACTCTTCAAACCAGAATGTTCTCCTTCTCCCAATTTACATGATCTTTATATTCGCTTAACATAGGTTTGTATAACATATGCTTAACATAATTAGGATTACCATACGTCGTAAGCTTAACAGCGTGACGCTCTACTAGCCTACTACAAAAGTAATTTCATTAAGATTCCTATAGTCAACGAATAGTCTAAATTTTTGTTTCCCTGAGGGATCTGCTTTCTTAGGAACCACCCAAATTTGTAAACAATTCAAAGACTTCGACTTATGAACTATTCCCTGTTCTATTATTTCCTTGATTGATTTGTTTACCTCCTGGTCAAAGCTTCGGGGGTATTTGTGTGCTTTACGGTAAGCCGGATCTTCATGTCCAGACTCAACATGGCAAATTTTCCTTGTACTGAGATTAATTTTGAGGTTGAATATTACTCTGATTAGTTGTGGCATAATAAGAACTAGGATAATAATGTCTGTTATTGTAAAACTTTGGTTTTTGTTTTGACTTTTGTTTCCCACATTCTTATTCTTGTGCCCATTAAATTTCTGTGAATATTTTTTTTTCAGGATTTTCATCGTAAAGACCAAACTCTATTTAGGGTTGTTTTAACTTTTAAATGGTATCTATATCTTTTGCAAACGGACCTCAATAACATGCAATCCTAATGCACTAATAATCTCCTCTTTCTCAACAACTCCAAATGTAAATTTATGTCATTTTACTTTTGGTTTTTGTTTTGACTTTTGTTTCCCACATTCTTATTCTTGTGCCTATTAAATTTCTGTGAATATTTTTCTTCAGAATTTTCATCGTAAAGACCAAACTCTACTTAGAGTTGTTTTAACTTTTGCATGGTATATATATCTTTTGCAAACGGACCTCAATAACATGCAATCCTGGTGCACTAATAATCTCCTCTTTCTCAACAACTCCAAATGTATATTTATGTCATTTTACCGGAAGAATTGCCTGCTCGCCAATTACTCTATAAGTGCGAGCGATCTTAAACGCATCTACAAGGTAACAGATCTCGGAGTCCTATTTAACCACACCCTTAATTTCAATGACCACATTGGTCTAATTAATAGTAAAGCTCGAGGGGATTTTGTCCTTGTTCAGCGATGGTAAATGGAGTTTGATGATCCTTATATATCACTTTTTTATATCTCACTCGTTCGCCCTATTCTAGAATATTGTTCGTGTATATGGTCACCTCAATATGCGAAGTATCAAGACCTTATTGAATCTGTTCAGAAACAATTCCTTTTGTTTGCTCTACGTGGATTAAACTGGGACCCACATCGTCGTCTTCCATCATATGCTGAAAGGCTACGACTTTTAAGCCTCCCCACCCTAAAGGATCGTCGAACCTGCCACAGCGTTATTTTTATTCTTAAGTTAATTAATGGTCAAATTTAAGCCAATTACGACTCGCTGTCCCTGTAAGGCCTTCTCGTCATTTTCGTCCAATAGCCCTTAACGTCTGTAAGACGAACATTGACGAGCATGATCCTTTCCGTGTTCTTTGTTCTATGTACAATAAGTATTATTTTCTGTTACACGTTGAATTGTCCATCGAGTTTACCGTTCAAAATTTTTAAAATTACCTATCCTTACCTCTGCCCACCTGATGTCAGTCGGAGCACATCGTTAAAAAACACTCCCTTTGTTGTGCAGGGGTAAGGGTATAATTTAAGATTTAAATAAATAATAACTATATCCCTTCGAGTTAACGACATGTACATTCTATATCCGTATAGATGGCCTTATTCATATTTATCCTTATTCAATCATATCCTTTAAATTGATCAGGAACGTATTAAAAGGACTTTTTTGTTTTAACCAAGTTTTGAAGAACACCCACTGAATTATTTCACGCCTTAAACTGAACTTAACTTATTGCTCTACATTGGTTAATGAATCTCCATCCTCCGTCCGATAACAGCCGATTGAACAGCTTTGGCTCATCCAAAGCGTATACAAAGCTGGTTAAATGTCTTCTACGGATACTAATAATAGTTGGTAACATATTGAATTATGTTGAATTATCGGAATCTACCGAAGAGTTTCTCTAGCACACTTTGAACTGCCACCCTCAGAGATTTCAGAGTTACGCCTGAGAACTATAGCCTAACTGTCGTCAAAACAAGTCCATCAAATTCGAATGGAGAACAATATGTCAAATTTCGGAAAGGCAAAACCATGGACCAGCTGTTCAACGAATGGAGGATGGCAGATCGATGTCTGTGGGCAGAATGAAAAAAAAAATTTTTTTCAAATGTTTTTTTTATTTTATTCAATGTAGTCCCCTTTTAGCTCGATACACTTATTCCAGCGATATTCCAACTTCTTGATCCCATCCAAAAAGTAATTTTTCGGAAGGTCTGCAAAATACTCCTCCGCGGCGTCAATGACTTCCTCGCGTGAGCTGAATTTTTTTTAATGAGCCATCTTTTCAGGTTCGGGAAGAGATAATAGTCTGAGGGAGCCAAATAGGGTGAATAAGGTGGATGCCGAAGCAATTGGAGCCCTAAGTAACTTATTTTACCCGTGGTTGCTACGCTCTTGCGCGCCGGTGCATTGTCTTGCAAAAACAAAATTTTTTTCTCTTCATCTGAGGTCGTTTTGCAGGGATTTCGGCCTTCAATCGCTCCAATAAAGCACAGTCATACTCGCTGTTGATTATTTTTCCTTTTCCAAGGTAGTCCACGAAGAGTATGCCATGACAATCCCAAAAAACTGCCGCCATAACCTTTCCGACCCATCGAGCCTCCCTCAGCCGCTTCGGAGCACTAATTACCGGGTGTAATGGCCCATTTTCTGGTGTGTAATAGTGGATCCAAGTTTCATCAACAGTTAACAATTGACGCCAAAAGTCCGCCGGATTCCGCATCAGTAAGTCCAAACACTCTTTCAAACTGCTCTTGCGTTCGAGTTTTTGGTCCGGAGTGAGCATGCACGGCACCCAGCGGCAGGATAACTTTTTTATATGCAGAATCTCGCTCAAAATATGGCGTGTGCGCTCAGTACTGATATTTGTGGCATCTGCTAACTCGCGCACTTTCACTTTACGATCAGCCAATATCATTTCATGTATTTTTTTGACATTGTCCTCTGTAACCGCATCGGAAAGCCTGCCGCTGCGGACTTCATCGGTAGTGGAATTGCGGCCACCACGAAACTCTCGAAACCAATATTTCAAGATGTAATCTGACGGAGCATTTGCCCCATAATATTTGTCCAATTTTGCTTTTGTTTCCTTCGCCGTTTTGCCTCTTAAAAAATAATGTTTTATAATAGAACGAAAATCGTTTTTGTCCATATTCAACATGATGCCAAACACGTCAACCACAATTAGCTGCCAAGACAAAGCTAAGGGCAGTATCGCACTGAAATTTGGTATACTTGCCTAAATATGAACGCACCGTAAGGAACCATAAACGTTTTTGCAGTAGTAGTGAATTCTGGCGGTCAAGGAGGTTACTTTTCACCTCACCTAGTAAAAAAATATAAACAAACCTTGTTAAAATGGCTACTGCGTTAAAAGTTAACCACTTTTTGGGCTGATCAACAAAAGGAAACATGCAGATTGCCGCAGATTATGTTGACATTATATTAATATGAACTAGATGAAGAGGAATTGTAATTCCGGACACCGAAAAGTTTTTCTGGCATATTCTGAGCTTTGGCACTTTCCATAATTACACTCGATCCTTTCCAACTTTATTTCGTACTGAATGCTCAAAATTTGATATACTAGAAAAAGAATTAACTCGAAATTCCACCGAAGAACTACCTTCTATCCACCGGCAACACAAGTTCATCAAATTCAGAAGGACAACTTATGGAGATAATTATCAAAAAGCCAACCTACCTATCGAATAAAAACAATCAACATAAAGTCAGGGCGGCATGACTTTTACTGAATTACCGAGGTCGAGAAAGAACAGACCTTATTACCAACAAGACAATAAGGACGTTCGATAATACTTCGGCGATGTCACTGAATATAAATATAGTATACCAACAGCTCTCGCTTTAGCAAAATGGGTCGAATTCAATTTATCGGCGTTACTATTTCGCCCTTCTTAATTTTTTAGAAGTTTGGGAGGTCAGAAAACCTATCAAAGACACAGTTATAGAAGTTGGAGTTCAAGCATGCCCAAACAAAACACAAACCTATTTTTTACCAAGCGCCAGGATTCTACTTCCAGTAACCAGAAAAGACAGGATCTAGTCCAGGTAACGAATCCGGATATATCTATTAAACTCAGGAAAATATTTTGCCTCTCCAGAAACACAATTAATTAATTGCTATAATACGTATTGAAGACGATAAACCCATATACTCAAAACTATACCTGTACCACCGGCAACACAAGTTCATCAAATTCAGAAGGACAACTTATGGAGATAATTATCAAAAAGCCAACCTACCTATCGAATAAAAACAATCAACATAAAGTCAGGGCGACATGACTTTTACTGAATTACCGAGGTCGAGAAAGAACAGACCTTATTACCAACAAGACAATAAGGACGTTCGATAATACTTCGGCGATGTCACTGAATATAAATATAGTATACCAACAGCTCTCGCTTTAGCAAAATGGGTCGAATTCAATTTATCGGCGTTACTATTTCGCCCTTCTTAATTTTTTAGAAGTTTGGGAGGTCAGAAAACCTATCAAAGACACAGTTATAGAAGTTGGAGTTCAAGCATGCCCAAACAAAACACAAACCTATTTTTTACCAAGCGCCAGGATTCTACTTCCAGTAACCAGAAAGGACAGGATCTAGTCCAGGTAACGAATCCGGATATATCTATTAAACTCAGGAAAATATTTTGCCTCTCCAGAAACACAATTAATTAATTGCTATAATACGTATTGAAGACGATAAACCCATATACTCAAAACTATACCTGTACCTCTTTGCCGTCGTCATCACCATATAACTTCCCAGTTTGGGTAGTTAATAAATAATGTACAAATAAAAATTTCAATTCGAAGAAAATGTTGGTTATAGATTTAAGGAAGCAAGTAAGGAATGCGCGCCAATATTAAAAAATTTTGGGTGTACAGCGTTTACTTGGCTTAAAGCATTCCACTCGCTGTTTGTATAGACGTTGTGGATCAGCTAGCCGCCGACTTTAAAGACTCTGTTGTTTGTTGACGACTTCATCGCTTAGCAGTTGAGTGGGGTAGCACCCTCACCAATGCCAGAGGCATGGCCCTCCTCGAGGCTTTTCCACCCCTAGAGGCGGTGCGACATTCGTGAGCTGCTCCAGGGCAAGACGCTGAGTAATGCCTATACAGGTAACGACCACACAGCGATCATCACCGAGTTGGATGTCGAGCGTGCGTAACCCTCTCCTCTCCCTCTTCAAAAACGAAGGAGCTACAAGCCCGACTCCCTGGACATCCAGGCCTTCGCGGCGTGTATGCAGAGGTTGGCCACTAACGGCTGCGGGGAACAAATGGCGGAGTCCACCATGAGCCAACTGCAGGCCGCATGCGATGAGTAAAGGTGAGTAAAATGAAAGTTTAAATTACTTCGTTTTTTTTAACACAAATATATATCATTTATTATGATTGTGTTGTAATTGTATACAAACTTTAGCGTGCCAAAGTTTTTTTGATAATTTAATTGAAAAATGTTTTTAATCTACCCTTGCTTACTAACTGTTGTTTTTCCTTAGTGTCTATGCTTATTACCTTATAAGGTCCTAGGTAAGTGTTATCTAGTTTGTGTTCAGTTTCATTATTTAAAAAAAAAAAAAAAGAAATTTGGATATTTGTTAACTAACATTGTCTTAATATTTTTGTTAGTTGGTTAAAGAGTTTAATTAAGTAAAATATGTTTAAGCATATCGAAAGGATGTTTATTGTTAAAATATGCTTTTTATTTAATTATTATTTGTTAGTTGGGTTGTACATTATATTTTGGAAGCAGCGTTTTCACACATATTATTCTAGTAGAAACTTGCGACTTTGACCATTTGTGTTACTCCGCACAAGTGCGAAGTGAGTCCTCGATGACCTTTAGTTGCTCCTAATAAAGCTGCTAATCCTTTACTAGCCTTCTCTTTTGTGAAAGTTTAATTCGCCTTCCATTTTTCTATTTCTTTGGTTTTTCGTCTGGATAAATTATTTTGGTTATGTAAATTATGCTTTCTTCTATGATATGATCTCTAGGAATTAATATCATTATCATAAAAATAAAACACAAATTCTAGTATAATATAAAATGGCTATATTCTAAATTTGATGAAAATCTGAATAAGTTATAATTTTGTTCGGAAAATTGTCCGATCGTTCCTATGACAGCTATATGATATAGTCGTCCGATCCGGCCAATGTTTCATTCAGATAGCTTCAATACTGAGAGATCAGTTTGCGTAGAAACGGAGAGACGGACATGGCTAGATTGACTCTGCTGTTGATGCTGATCAAGAATATATATACTTAATGTAGTCGCAGGTGACTCCTTCACTGCGTTGCAAACTTCTGACTCAAATTATAATACCCTGCAAGGGTATAAATTTGCATATATCTGTGAGCGGCACTACATGCCTTTTTGACAGTTCCTTATTCTTTTATATTTACTTATGGTTCTTAAGGAGCTAAATTCTGCCGGTACTGCCGGCAGAGGTTTTAAATATTGTAAATACATTACGTAGTCTGAAGTGAGAAGCCAATAGAGAAAATGAAAGACATTGACATTGTGCGTATAAACACATTATTATCTGAGAATATGTCGATCCGACGATTATTATACCCTTGCAGGGTATTATAATTTCAGTCAGAAGTTTGCAAGGCAGTGAAGGAGTCACCAACGACCATATAAAGTTTATATATTCTGGATCAGCATCAACAGCTGAGTCGATCTAGCCATGTCCGTCTGCCCTTGTGTCCGTCTGTCCGTTTTTAAGGCTATGTGAAAGAAACTTTGCAGTTAGAGCTCTATATACTCTCACTCATATATATGTATGTCGGAACGAGCCGGATCGGGCGACTTTAGCACATAGCTGCATTACGAACAATTGGAAAATTTTTACAACAAAAATTTTAACTTTTTCAGTTTTCAACAGAATTTTATCAAAATTGGGATATAGTTATATAACATTATTTAACAATTTTGTGTAAAATTATATGACGATCGGACTACTACACTTCTGTTCATAATTATACGACACCTATACAATTTTTGTTTCAGCGGTCGTAGAAGAATGGAAACACACAGAAGATCAAAATAAAGTATGGCGAATAATAGCACAAAAAGTAATGCACAAAATACGCTATTCTTATCCTTGTTTGCCTCACTCGTTTTCAAGTAACGGTAAAAAATTACACGCGCCCTGATTTAGGCTACGCTGCAAGTGTTTCAAAATGATACGACACTTTACAACCTTTCCCACTTCAAAAATTCGTTTAGGCATTGAACTAATTAAGTTTTTTAAGATATTTCGGTCCAAGAGAGACCATTATCTTAAAATTTAAATTTTGAGACTTTCAACAGTCTCAAATTTATTGTTGTTGGCGTAAACTCGCCTGGCTAAGATACTCCAGATGTTTTCAATCGGATTAAGGTTAGGAGAGCAAGCCGGCCAACATTTATTTTATTGTCATTGAGGAACCGTTGCGTCTCTTTGCTTTTATGTATGGACGCATTATCCTGCATAAAAACAAAATTTTGGTCCTTATTTTGATCCAAAAATGGCAGAAGACGATCTTGTAACACATTTTTCTAGTCTGCAATTTTCATTTTTGAGCTTCTAAAGCACAGCTCAAGCGTACCAGATGCATGAAAACTCCCCCAGCCATAGCTGACCCGCCTCCAAAATGGCGTGTTGAGAAGATAAGGGGATCCTTACTCAAATCACGCCAATAGTGACATGCGGCATTTTATTAAAAAATGCATAAAATATTTTACAAACTAATCTGCACTAAGCCTTTCTCTTTAGCCGCAATAATTGTAAAGTGTCGTATCATTTTGAAACACTTCCAGCGTAGCTTAAATCAAGGCGCGTGTCCTTTTTAACCGTTACTTGAAAACGAGTGAGGCAAACAAGGATAAGAATAGCGCATTTTATGCACTACTCCTTGTGCTATTATTCGCCATACTTTATTTTGATCTACTGTGTGTTTCCATTCTCCTACGACCGCTGAAACAAAAATTTTATAGGTGTCGTATAGTTATGAACAGGAGTGTATATTATATAGCTGCCATAGGTACGATCAAGAAATTAATACAATTAAAAATTATAACTTTTACAGATTTTTTCAAATTTGAGATATTGCACTTTTATATTATTCTAGAATTTCAATTTTAATTTTATAAAAATCGGATGACTATATCATATAGCTCCCGTACACACGATCGTTAGATATAGAGGAAAATGCAAAACTGTGAATGTAAAACTGTAAATATAATAAGTATAGGTGAATAAAATGAAGGCAGGCATTACTTTATTGCTTTTTTATATATATAATTTATATTTTTGTAATTCATAGTGATCGAAGTTTTATCTGCAAGGGTATGTAAACTTCGGTGTGCCGAAGTTAGCTTCCTTTGTTGTGTATGATTATTTATGAGTTTACCAAAGTAAATACTTTGTACTCATTTACTACATTCGGTACAAAATGTTCTTTTCCAATAATTTAATAAAAAAAAGTTTGGAGCGAATATATTTTATAAGCCAGGGAAGAAGAACTCTGTTGCCGAAAACAGTCTCCAGTCAGACATAGCAACAGTACACAGAGAAATTGCAGCGTAGCTTAAATCATTGCATTGGGAATTGTTTGTACTGGCTTTCATTTCAAGCATTTTCATTTAAGTCTGTAAGTACCTCTTAAGTAGTATAAAAGAGGGAATTCAAATCGCTTAAAACATAAAGACGCGGTAATTAATTTTTGCGCTTGCAATTTCGCACTGAATAATATCCGCCACCAGGCCAGCAGGCGTTCAACAACTATATTTTGGTTTTATCGTGCTGAATCATAAACGTTTCTGAATCGACCAGTTAAACCGACAATATCAGCATCGTAAACAGGACGGAGTTAACACAATCACCAAGCTTCGGCTTAAGCCAATAGAAAATATTGTTTAAAAGCTATGGGCACGCTTTAGAGATTACACATTTCTGTAATTAGTTATTAATAGTCCATAGAGCTTTAGAAATTGATTTTCGCTGAACTTGTATCAGTCGATTTTGGATGTTATTACCAAGAACGCTTACTATAAAAGTGTACTCAACTCACGCAATCCACGTGAGCATTAGTATATAATAAATCAGCCAGGCTAGACAGCTGACCGAATAAGTAAATATTATACAAAAAACATGAGAATAAAAACTTTTTATTCATAAATATACTTTTAAGTGTCGGGAATGATTACTTCGCTGAGTTCTGACTAAAATAATAATAATTTTCAAGGATATAATACATGGAAAATTCTGAAAAGATTTTGAAAATGTAAAGGTTTTATCCTGCTAACATAATATCAACTTGGCTAGACTTGTTCAGAAGCGTTAATCAGGATGGGAACTTCGGAACTCCTAATTTTGTGTATTCTTGCAGTTCGCCATAAGATCCTTATCTATGCCTATCTTATACAATATAAATTATTCTTATTTATATTAAAAACCCAACAAATTAATGCCTATTTTGATTACATTCTCGTATAAATGTGTATAGCCGATTTACATGAGATTATTTCCAAAATTCTAAATTCATACAAAATACCCATGCCTCAAATTTGATGTAAATACAGTCGAATCCCGATAATTCGTACCCCGCTAAATCGAAAATCGCGATAATTCGTAAAAAATTCTGTCCCCTTGAAAAAAACTCGTTAATTCGTAAAAATTTCATACATTTTGGTCCCCTCGTTAATTCGTAGTATTTGGCGCAACGCAAAGAATATTGAACCTCTTATAAATTGTAATTTTGTTTCAAAACCTCTTATAAATCGTAATGCGATGCGAAATATTTTGTAGTTAAAGCGACGTTAGATTATGCAGGCATCAGAACGGAGAAGAAATTTTATAGAATTTACAAACCAGAGCATTAATTCCTCAACTTAAACATTATTTTTCGACTCATGATGTGCCAAATAGTGTGTTTGACAACCTAATAGGTTTAGAAAACGCAATGGAAAAAATATAAGAAAAAAAACACGAAGCAATAAAAAATTACCAATTATTTTAAATCTTGAATTTTCATTTTTAATAATTTAATGTTTCTGCTTAATTTTGTTTGTTAATTTTTTGTTTAATTTTCCTTTAATTTGAAAAACGTACAAACGAATATACATATTTATTATGTTTCTTTAATTTTAATAAAGCTAAATACATATGTAAACATGATGTGAAATGTAAAAACCCCGTTTATTCGACTTTTTCATTTTTGAGCCCCTTTAAATAGAAATCTCGATAAATCGAATTCCCGTCTAATTCGTAAAAAAAGTGATCCCCTTGCCATTTCGAATTATCGGGACTCGACTGTATCTTAAAAACCAGCAAACACAATTATTTTACCTAAAAAAGTTCCTATTACTTCTATGGCAGGTAAATGATAGTCGTCCGATTCCAGTAAGAATATATAGAAGACTATCAAACTTAAATTCAGATACCTTTCATAATGAGGAACTAGTTTGCGTATTATCACACAGACGAACCGACAGACGGAAATTGCTAGATCGCCTCGGCTGTTTATCCTGACAAAGAATACAAATATATATACTCTATGGAAGTTACTCCTTGAGTGTGATGCAAAGTTCGGACTTTAATTTTAATACTCTGTCAAGGTATAACAAAAAAGATAACTAACTTCGGGACTCGAAAGATTTTATACCAATAAAGCTTGTAATTGGCAATCGCTCCATTTCTGTCAAATGAAAACATAAATCTAAATCTAAATTTTATATACACTTAACAATTTACAAAAATATTTTTCTATATATTTACTGACCATACCCTTGCCAGCTATATAATAGACAACTCAGATGTGGATGCTGATCTAGATATATGTATTTTTATACTTTATGGCATCGCAAACTTCTGGTGAAAACTATAATACCCTGGCAAGGGTAAAATATACATAATGAAACGTCCGCTCATTATAATCGGGTACATGGAATCTACTACATACTAATAAAATACATTAAAAATTAAATGAAACTTTGTATACACTTCATTGTATATCGGAATTAAACAAATATATATTAAAAAATATATATAAATATATTTTTAGGAAAGTTTATAAATAGTCTTTAAAAAGTACATAGTTATCTGAATTGTATAACTAATATAATGGTCACAAAAATCTTAAAAATTAACTGATATAGAGAAGTGGGCTCTGTAATATCTAGCGATTACAGTACAAGTATTTTGTAAAATGGGTCACATAATTGACAAGCGTTGGGGGACACCTACATTCATAGCTAAGTACTGTAAACACTAAGTTATATGGACGTTCTGGCAAACACACAATGCTTGGTCCATTAATATCTAGCGAGAGCTGTGCCCGCATAAGTAAACATGCTAATGCTTTAATAGGGGATCGGACCCTCTTTCTAAATCATTATTAAATTAAATCGTTTGCACAAAATGTCAACACAACTGGGAGAGTCCCCTATAAATTTAAGCTGCGTTTTATATACTTAGCTTATATCACATTGGGGAATTACCTCAGCTGAAAAATACAATAGGCATGTTCAGTTGGATGCTTGCTATTGACCTGATAGGGCTACTACTCTTGTGCTCTTTTAAATCTCATAAATTTTAACGTAAAACAAAAACAAGTACGAGGACGAGATAAATTTGTGATCAAAAAAGAGTCCTGGGACTCGGCATTCCTATATAATAAGTAATAATACTGAGTGAAAATATGTACAGTACCAGCGATGCAGACGGCGGAGGAGGAGATGTTCGTAAAAACGAAATTGAAATGTGCCAACACCTGGATCATCCTTCAATTTCCCCTTCTACTCCACAAAAATCTTTGGACAAGTCAAAACAGGTTTGTAATCCCTCATCCCTTTTTTGTCTTTGGAAGGTCAGAAGTACAAAAATACAAAATTGAAACTTAAAAGACAATACAATTTTTTATTTCGACTTTCTCCGATAGTATAAAATTAAATAAAAAGAAAGGGCTTTTGATTACATAGCTATTAATTTTTATATTTATATTTAAACATTAAGTTTATTATATTATATAACCAAATATTATTATTGCGTTATCTACAACAATACTTTTCTTTTATTAACAAAAAAATGTTTGTGTAATATTTTCAGTTGGTTCAAATTGATCTACCGGAACGTGGATCTTGGTCTTCAAAAATGGACTTCATACTATCTGTGGTCGGACTAGCCATTGGCTTGGGCAATGTATGGAGATTTCCATATTTGTGCTACAAAAATGGTGGAGGCGCCTTCATATTGCCATATATATTGACTTTATTCTTGGCCGGAATACCGATGTTTTTTATGGAGCTAGCTTTAGGTCAGATGTTGACCATCGGTGGTTTGGGTGTATTTAAAATTGCACCAATATTTAAAGGTACGATTTTAAAAACATAAAAACAGAAAATTATTGTTTGTTTTAATTTTTTTATACTAGTTTTGTCACATTTTGTTATTATTTGTATACTGGCCAAAAAGATTTTAGTGTGGAATCCGAGTCGGAGGAGCATTATTATATATTCCGAGATATAGTAATTTTTAATGATTTCTGATTTACGAAATTTTCCCGCAAGGTCCTTACAGGAATCTGAGACAGAAGGACCCTGTTGTACCTCACAATTTAACTCAACAATCGACAGTTGGTCAAACTCGACTGTAGTTTCTTTTTTTATTAAACTATTTAATAACGTAATATATTTATATTTTTCTTTTAAGGAATTGGATATGCTGCTGCCGTCATGTCCTGTTGGATGAATGTCTATTACATTGTCATTCTGGCCTGGGCAGTATTTTATTTCTTCATGTCAATGAAAACGGGTATGTTTTACAGGAGAAAAAATTAGAAAGAAACCATATATAACAAGAAAGGAAGCTAACTTCGGCACGCCGAAGTGAATATACCCTTGCAGATAAAACTTCGATGACCAGGAATCCATACAATATAAATTATATAAATTTTAAAACAATGAAGTAATACCTGCTTTCATTTCATTCACCTATACATATTATATTTGCCGTTTTACATTCACAGATTTAAATTTTTCCTCTACATCTAACGATCGTTTGTATGGCACCTATATGATATAGTAGTCCGATTTTCATAAAATTGTACACAAAATTGTAGAATAATATGAAATGACTATATCTCAAATTTTATTCAATTCTGTTGAAAACTAAAAATGTTATAATTTTTGTTGTAAAAATAGATATAGATATAGCCATTTCATCAGTTAAGTTTGATTATTTTATTCCGTGATCGTTGACCGCACACCTTCACTATTTTCTTTATACTCTTCTTTAACTCAACATATGAGGTGACTTCGCTCGCGTTGTGGTAAACTCCTGGTGATGCAGGCTCCCACATCTCTCCTTTTTTCCAGACTCAGTTTTAGACCTTTACGTGGCATCTGTAAGTGTGGCTCCGCGCCACCCGGCTTGGAAGGGGATGATTCATCAGCCCCTTCCGATGATTGGCCTTGCCTTGGCGAAACTGCAGCAGCGGATGCGGTGATTCGACTCTCTAGAAGTGACTGACGTTCCTGGTGTACTACTTCGAATTGAATTGTGGGGAAAAAGAATTTTTCATATGAACAGTTCTAGCTGCATCTGCTATCTTCTTTACTTTTTTTCTGTTTGGCAAATGGGCCTATCTCTCTCCTGCGGACCACAATATGATACGAGAAATCCTCAATTCCTGGAATCTTATCTGTTATAGTCCCATTGTACATCAGATGGGTTTGAGTTGCACCCGTTGTACTATACGGTATTACCCTGTACATCAAAGCGAATCTAGTACTAGAATTTTCCGCTAGATTTTTAATCGCTTTAGCAGCGACCTATTCATATTCACCACTTCGCCATTTGCTTGTGGCCAATATGGACGAGTTGTAAGTAGCTCGATCCCGTTTGCTCTAAAAAATTCTTTAAATTTATGCTCCATGCTTACGAATTGATGACTGTTATACGATTTCAACGTTTGGGGAAACCAAGTCCTGCAAAAATTTCCTCGACCTAAAATTTAATCACTTTTAATGTAATATTTCTCTTTATTTTGTATTCCATATATCGAGGTTAATAATCGGTGAGAACCAAAATATATTCTCCGTCGCTTTATTGCATTTTCACCCGGATGGCCTTTATTTGCTAATTCAAATCACTAACTTGGTTCCTCTCAGCAGCAGTTTAGTAAAGACGACACTTCGACTCTAAATGGAAAGAAAGGACTTGATGTTGCTAGCTTCCATGAATCCTCTTTTAAGGACGTCATCGCATTTATTATTTCACATCTTGAGTACTACTGTCTTCTTCATCTCTGAGATCGATATCGAAAATGGTATTGAGTTTGAGACAATATGATATATGTTGATCTCTCCTTCAAATCAAATGCGTTCTACTCCGTCTTTTGGGACAATCTTAATAACGAGCCGGCAATATTCTCTTTTGTTGGTTTATATACAACCCGAAAATGATAAGACTGTAGACGTAGAAGTCATCTTTCGATAAGGGCTGGAGGTCGAGACGTGGTTCGCCAAACACACTTCTTTGTTGAGTAATACACTATTTTCCTCAAATGTATACTGCACCTTGCTCAGCGCCCTGTCATGTTCGTCGAGGGTTCTCCCTAAAACTATAACGTCGTCAAAATAGTTTAAATCGTTTTAAATCGCTTTTGTATCTGAACAGCCCACGGTGAGTATTGAACGTCGATATTTCCCGGCTTGTATCGTCAAATTCCAGCTGATGGTAGGCGTTCTTAAGATCGAGCCTAGAAAAATATCTAGCAATATTTAGCTTAGTCATCAATGAGTTGAAAGTTGGAAGGGTATAATTATCCATATCGAAACACATACAAATTTCGCCACCTTCTTTGAAAGCAATCACAATTTAAGATATTTAAGCGGTCGGACTAATCGCCGGTTCTATAATATCAAATTCTAAGGCTTCATCCAGTTTCTTATTTACCTTTTGCTGCATAACTCGATTTATGTTTAACCCAAATCTTAAAACATGGAATTGTAACGCCGTGTCACATTTTAGTAGTGATTGCTTGCTGCTTTCTATTACATTTAACGTAGCAATCACTTCTGGGTTACTCTTTACGCTGAACTAAATATTTGTAATATTTTGAGAAGTTTATATGAAGAATAGGAGCAGACCTGATTAGAGGATGTAGAGCGCAAGTTGAAAATGGTCGCCGGGTCATCGAGCAGTGGTGAAAGCAATTAATGTTTACTGATTTCCCCTTACCTTGCACAGACTCACAGTTAACCAGCCTGATATGTTTGTCCGTTGGTCCTGCATCTTCGTGCGAAGTGTCCAAGTCTTTTCCGGACAATCCGCGCTGCCCTTCCGGTGTTCCTTTCTCCCGCATAGATCGCAGTCTGCTCGTGTGTTAAGGTTTCGAGTCTCTTTATATAAAACCCTTTGAACTGTGCTTTCTTGGCCAGCTGTACCCATTGTCTCTATTTGCTTGTTCACCTGCACTTCAATGTAACACATTTTGATAAATTCGTTCAACGGCAATTCATTTCCCCATAGATGATTTTATCTTTAGGCAGAATCCCTAAAGTTCTTCTCTGTGTTCGCCGAAAGAGCATTTCGCTACTTGCCTACGCAACCGCATTCCCCTTCCAGGGGAACCATAAAGATAACCGATAAAGATGTCTCTCGAAGACCAAGTTTCGTTGTAGAGAAAAATACCCATTTTCACCACTAAAGGTGAACATATGTCATTTGACTTTCAATTGTGGTCCACCCAGGTGCAGCACATTTTGATAAATTCGTTCAACGGCAATTCATTTCCCCATAGATGATTTTATCTTTAGGCAGAATCCCTAAAGTTCTTCTCTGTGTTCGCCGAAAGAGCATTTCGCTACTTGCCTACGCAACCGCATTCCCCTTCCAGGGGAACCATAAAGATAACCGATAAAGATGTCTCTCGAAGACCAAGTTTCGTTGTAGAGAAAAATACCCATTTTCACCACTAAAGGTGAACATATGTCATTTGACTTTCAATTGTGGTCCACCCAGGTGCAGCAGCTTATTTCTCTTTTTAATACGCTTTTATTAGTTCGGGATGTATGTATGTAACGGAATCTTTGAACATTATTTTCAAGGGTTTCCAAATATCTGATAAAGTTGAAACTTTGCATACTTCTCAAGGACTGATAAAAATTGATCATTATCCTGATTACGATCGTCCGGATTGATAAATTCTTTTATAGATCCTCCGTAAAGGAGTAAGAGAGACAGAGCTAGCACGCGATCTGCGCATCATAAAATAATGAGATTACGAAATAGTTCGTAAGATATTTCATAATTAAATGTCCGCAAAAATTGATTATTGATAAAAAGAACTGAAAAACGTAAAATAACTGATAGCTTAGAAAATTAAAAAAAACACGCGTTTATATGTACCCAAACTAAAAAATATAAAATAAATATTAGTTCAAAAAAACTAAAAAAACACGCTTTTGATGGCCTATTGATGACACGCAGTACTGCAGGAAACAATCAAGTGCGTCTGTGTGCGTGAATATGTGTGTGTTTCTGTTCGCATACGCAACGACCAAAAATTAAAATTTTATATTTTGGGCTGCTGAACACTTGTTAGGTACCCTGCAGTACCTGTCATCAGAAATTCATCAACGTTTCATCAACATTCAAGGGGGTGCTGTTGATGATTCATCGATGACAGGCCATACAAACTGTTGATTTACTTAATATGGGCATGTCCTTAGTTTGCTTACATTTTTTTAAGTGCTTGAGTCCCTTTATATTGTTCTTATTTTTTCTTTATTTTTTTTTATTTTATTTGTATAAGTAATGCAAAATTATAAATACTAAATGTTTAATTCCAATATTTAATTTAAAATCTATACGTATTTATGTAACAACTAGCTGTACCCTGACACGTTTATCTGTGGCATATTGTGGTTGCACGCATAAGAAATAAGTCAAACAAAAAAGAATAATTTTCAAATTCATTTAATTCTGTAATACTTGTGGGTATACAATATTCTTCGTTTCTCCTTTCTCCGCGTAAATATAAAGACTATCTGGTTTTCCGACACGGGAACACGCAACATATAATTGTCCGTGTGAAAAACAATCTGCATCCAAATCTAGACCACACAACTCCAGAGATTGACCTTGAGCTTTATTAATGGTCATTGCGAACGCCAAACGAATGGAAAACTGCAATCTCTTGAACAGGAACGGTGTATCAGTCGGGATCAGAGGAATCCTAGGAATGAGGACCTTTGAAAGGACCAGTTATGTTCGTTGCTTCTACTACGTTGTTCATCTATTTCTTGACTGCGAGTCGCGTACCGTTGCAGAATTTTGGCTGATTTATATTCCGGAGCATGATAATCGGCACACCTATTTTTAATTTTAATATGTGTGGTGGCATTCCAGGCAGATCAAGTGAGTTTAGAAATTCCGTAGAGTAATTAACTGCTTCCTCTGCCTCCACAACGGTATCTATCGACTTATATGTAATTTCGTCAGTTTCTATGCTGGATTGGATTACATGATTGAGCTGGTAGACATCTTTGTTCTTGGCAGCGAGAATCGCTCGTCCACTGAGCCAATCGTGGTTCCTATAATTTATTCGGATATTGGGGAACACTTTTTGGATAAGTCCTTCCTTCGATGTAACTAAATTACAGAAATTCTCGGGCAATAATATTTTTCTCGACGTCTCATTGACTGGCAGCTTTCCGTTCCCTATGTCCAGTAGCTGTCGCGAGAATACGTCGGCTGAGTAATCGTTCTGTAACTGGACACGCATATTCGTCTTCAACTGTAATATACTTACATTTTGCCACAATATAGAATATTTCAAGCAAGCATTTATCTCGGCAGCTGGTGTCGATCGGGAAATCACAGGCAACCTTTGCCTGAAATCCCCTGCGAGCAATATTAACGCATTCCCAAATGGTTGGACAGCTCCACACAAAACCCCCAATGATCGATCGAAAGCCTCCAGCGATTTTTTGTGTGCCATCGTGCATTCATCCCAAACAATGAATTTACATCTTTGCAATACTTTTCCCATGCCAGATGCTCTGGAAATGTTGCACGTAGGAGTCTCGATGATTTGCATGTTCAACTGCAACTTCAGCGCTGAATGAGCAGTCCTCCCACCAGATAACAATGTCGCAGCGATTCCATATGAAGCAAGAGCTAAAGCTATGCCCTTGTTAGCTCGAACCGTAGCCAGAATCAATGTAATGAGGAATGTTTTCCCCGTTCCTCCTGGAGCATCCAAGCTTCAGCTACCCTTGCCCTGTCGCGTTCATTATTTTGAGAGTGAATCAAATCGATTGCTGCAGAACGCGACTGCCTAACTCTCAATCGTTTTCTCTCAACCCTATCTGCTCGTCTTTCTGCTGATTCCGCGTTGTGCATCTGCATTGCTCTCAGCCGCTCAGTCTCTCGGGTGGAGGCCCGCTCTTCGTCAGTCATATTCGTAATCTTACCTCTTTTTGCTTCTGTATTGCGAGTACGACGACCCAAACTCGACTTCTTGGGTGGCATGACTTCGTTTCTTACTGAAACTGAACAAAATAATAAAATTGTAATCTCCTATTTCTTCTTTCAATATTTTTGGGATGTTTGACAGGAAATGCTTCGATTAAGCTGGCTGCCTGTAGAGGGCGCCGCAGTAGGGGCACGGGGAAACGCGAAAAAAAAACTGATGTATTCGCAAACGCAGATAAGCTATCAACATCAAAAGTAGACAATAACCGAGCTGGAACCTCAACACATGTTGAGTCAAAATTTGGGCTTAAACGGTTCAGAACTTTTCAAGTCTATAAAGGAAGTAGACACGAACAGAGAATTTTTATATATATAGATAATAATATTAATAAGAAAATATAAAATTAATAATAAATGTTGGTTTAAATAAATACCATTTAAATTCGGCACGCCGAATTAATGCCTGCTTTCATATCATTCACATACCCAATCGGACTTTTTAACCAAATTTCTCCCGACTTTCATGCAAACTCGTTCGGTGGGTCGGACCCACCGTTTATGTAAAGTTCACATTCGCTGCTCGACTCAAGTGGGGTAATTCATGATCGGAAAATTTTTACAAAAAAAATTATAACAATTTCAGTTTTTAACAGATTTTCATCAAATTTGAGATATAGCCATTTTATATTAGTCTTAAATTTTGTGTCAAATTTTATGAAAATCTGACTATTATATCCTATAGCTCACATAGGAACGATCGAGAAATATATATAAGGAGATATATGAAGCAGTCGTCCGATCTGGCCTGTTCCGACAAATATAATAGTGAGAGTATATAGAAGACTAACTGCAAAGTCTCATTCGGATAGCTTAAAAACTGATACACTACCTTCACTGCTTTGCAAACTTTTGACTGAAATTATAATACCATGAGAGGGTAAATAAAATATTTTTACTGATCTGTGTGTTGCTTATATTATAGATGTCCCCTGGAGATCTTGCAACAATTGGTGGAATACCGTCAACTGTGTTAGTCAATACGAACGAAAAAATCTAAATTGTTGGGATAAAATAATAAATGGAACAGCAAAAAAAGTCTGCACTGTAGCTGCTGCAAATATTACATCCTCTGAACTTACAGATCCAGTTAAAGAGTTTTGGGAGTAAGTACTAGAATATTTATTTATTTATTTTTTAATGTAAATAAATCAAATATTCTTTTTGGTCGCTTTTGGTTGGCAGTTGTTAACAATTTTTTTTTTATTTTTTAGACGTCGCGCACTTCAAATATCGCATGGCATTGAAGAAATTGGTAATATTCGTTGGGAATTGGCCGGAACTTTGCTGCTTGTGTGGATTCTATGTTATTTTTGCATTTGGAAGGGTGTTAAGTGGACGGGAAAAGTTGTATATTTTACAGCTCTATTCCCTTACGTTTTGCTGACTGTCTTACTGATTCGAGGCATAACCTTGCCTGGTGCCTTTGAGGGTATTAAGTTTTATGTGATACCTAACTTCACCAAGTTGGGTCACTCGGAGGTTAGTATAAAAAATTATTAAACACACACTGAAAAAGGAAATACTACAAGTTTGTTTAAGGTCTGGATTGATGCTGTAACTCAAATATTTTTCTCCTATGGCTTGGGACTTGGTACTCTGGTGGCTTTGGGAAGTTACAATAAATTTACCAATAATGTTTACAAGTAGGATGGTTTTATTTTTTATTGTACAGATAAATATAATCATAAATATTTATTTTAGAGACGCCTTAATAGTCTGCACAGTAAATTCAAGCACAAGCATGTTTGCTGGGTTTGTAATATTTTCGGTCATTGGATTTATGGCTCACGAACAGCAGCGACCAGTTGCCGAAGTGGCAGCATCAGGTACGCATGAAAACCTAAAAATTCATTTTTAAAGATTTTAAAATAACTTGAACAAATTAATTAGGTCCTGGGCTTGCGTTTTTGGTATATCCATCAGCAGTATTACAATTACCAGGGTCTCCCATGTGGTCTTGTTTATTCTTTTTTATGCTTTTACTTATCGGCTTGGACTCCCAATTTTGTACAATGGAGGGTTTTATAACAGCAATTATCGATGAATGGCCACAACTATTAAGAAAACGAAAAGAAATATTTATTGCAGTTGTCTGTGCTCTAAGTTACTTGGTTGGATTAACCTGTATTACTCAGGTAAGTTCCGAAAACGTCCGATACGATATATCACTCTCAATAATTTATCGAAATAAAAAAGGGTGCTCACTTTAAAACGTCGTTGAAGTTTGCAACTGGATCATTAAGTTCTTTGAATTTTATGGACGTTGATGCACTACGGTCAGTACACTCAAGTTACCCGTATGATACTAGGCACGTGCCTGTTGGGGTTAGGTGTTAGTAGGAGCGATGGAAAATATAGAACAGAATACGATGAAATTGACTACCAGCGTGCCGCCAGGTTGTTTGCTTGCATGTTTACTAAGTGCGTTAGTATTAAAGATTTTAATTTGGGAAGGGTATCAACGTTGGAGATTAATGTGTACAAATCATTATAATTTGCACATAAGACTCGAAAAGGTTCATGCAGTTTGAAGGAGGAAGCGTAGAGCGAAAAGTAAAAAGTTGTTTTGAACCCACTCGATACGTTTACTATGGACGCCGTACTAAGGGCTCCAAGCGCAGCATCCATATTCTAAGACAGGATGAACTAAAGAGGTAAATAAGGATTTAGTGACATAGGGGTTATTGAATTCCTTTGACCACCCCTGGCTCTATTCACCATAGACGGAATATGATCAATAAAGTCAAGTTTTGGGTCCAAGGAAAAGAGGACTTTAGGAAGAGAGCTCCAAAACATTTATTGTTGTTGATCTTCGCTTAATAAAACCATGTTGACATGGAGAAATAACTGATCTACAAATGTGGTGTATGTGAGGACTAATAATGATTTCGAATACTTTAGGGATGGCCGACAACTTAGAGATTCCTCTATAATTGCTGGCATTCAATTTGCTACCTTTTTTGGAGAGGAATAAAAAACGATTCCTTCAAAATAAGGAGAAAGTGGGAGGTTTCTAAGGATAATGTAAGCAATTTCAGAAGGGGATAGCACAGGGCGTCGGTACAATACCTAAGCACACAGCCAGGAATTTCGTCGGGACCTGGCGAATAAACTGGCATGACACGATAAAGATCTAAAAGGAGAGACCTTTCGTTTAGGCTGGGGCAGAAAATTAAGTTTGATGTGGGTATGTCGTAGGAATAAGTCTGGGGTAAATTCGAAGAGTTTGAATTAGTAGTTCGAAAAAACTCCGAAAATAGATCGGCTTTTGCCTGATCATTATTTGCGGTAGTACTTTCAAATGAAAGCTAGGATGGATTTGTTTTAGGCTTACATTTAGTGTTAACAAAATTATAAAACTGTTTTGGGTCCTGTGAGAACTGGGCCCTACAACGAGTTAAATAGTTTTTATAACACTGCGCGTTCAGCACGGTAAAGTTTGACCGAGCTGATAAATAAGATGAAAGGGCAGATTCAGAACCGGTGAATTTATATTGTGCATGCATCGCAGATTTTTTATTTTTAAGTCGGGTCAAACTCTTAAAAAAGGAAAAGATTCCAATAAATAGGGAGTTCCGACAATGGAGTTATGTAGGAATAGGTAATAAAAATGGATCTACCTTTGATAGATAGCTTCACACAATAGAATTCAACATCGTTTCATTCCTCGAAGGTTAATAATTCGGACGTGAGTAAAGAGTCCACCGCTATAAGAACTCCACCCCCGCGCCTGATAGGGCGATCTAGCCGATATACTGTGAACACAGCTGGAAAAACTTCGAAGCTCAGAATCTTCGGCTTTAACTAGATTTCTGTGAGCAAAATAACCTGAGATGCAGACGAAAGGCTATTAGAATGGAAGTTAGGAAGCTTACTACGTAAACCTCTTGCATTCTGATAGGATTGAAAGACGTAGAAGGGGCAGTGGTATGATCAGGCCTGGGAAGAGTTATTATTAGAGTTAGTTAACATATGTCTCGTCGGTGGAACCTCTATAAGGGCTTTTGGCAAGGCGGATTGGTTAACTGCCGTGCCATTGTCGGTCGGTATTCCGGGCCTAACGCCCTGGGCAAATATATTTATATGTATGCACGAGACTTTGAGAGGTCAATATTTGCGACCCCCCAGGGACAAAACAGACATCACCGGCGGTACGGGCGCTCCCGCTGCACATTCGGGTACCGAATCTTTCGATCTCAGCACTCTTGGAATTAATGCTGAGGTCGAAGGCTGTGCCGAGAGAGGCTGCTGCTAAGAACCCGTTGCGGGTAGTTGGGGTCTGTCTACATGATGCCCATCAATAGCAGATTTTTTGTGCCTGGGAGACTCATTTACTGGCGTAAGGCTATTAAATTGAGTGTCTAGCCCCAAGAACATTTCAAGAGTATTACGAAAGACTTCATTTCGCTTTCTGCATCGCGACAGCACTCGCATCAGTAACGCAGGCCGATGTTTTTTTTACATCGTCCACCGTCCGAGATGCAACACCAATAAACTTGGCGTGCATGACGTTGTCGCACATCCAGCAGCCTATTGTAAGGGAACATACAGAAATAGCCTTTTTGCAGGTTTTGGCGAAACAGACAATATTTCCAGACATTATTAAGACTTACCACTGTAAGTCATTTACTGGCGTAAGGCTATTAAATTGGGTGTCAAGCCCCAAGAACATTTCAAGAGTTTTACGAAAGACTTCATTTCGCTTTCTGCATCGCGACAGCACTCGCATCAGTAACGCAGGCCGATGTTTTTTTTACATCGTCCACCGTCCGAGATGCAACACCAATAAACTTGGCGTGCATGACGTTGTCGCACATCCAGCAGCCGATTGTAAGGGAACATGCAGAAATAGCCTTTTTGCAGGTTTTGGCGAAACAGACAATATTTCCAGACATTATTAAGACTTACCACTGTACTTGTACTTCAGAAAAAAAACAGAGTTATAAAGTTAAGATGTGAAGAGTCACAGCGAAAGCGAGAGGGCGGAAGGATGTGAGAGATAAATAACTAAATCGTTTAGCTGTTGCGACGGCGCAAACAAAGGCAAGACGAAGAAGACACAAAAAGGAATGAAAAATATACAGTACAACTAAATTGCGAAATAAAACCAATTATAAACACAAATCAGAGAATAGCTGCATGCACACGCAAAGTGAACGGGAAGTTATTGACACAAAATTGAATATTTAAGTTAACCCCAGTGGGGTTAACACCAAACGAGAGCGCAAAAAAACACGCCCGTTCACTTGGAAAGATGACATAAATAAGAACAAGAAGGAAAACTTCAGTCAAGTGTGAGATTTCCCGTACACAAAACGGTGGAAGTGAAAATAAATTGTATAGACTTTGTATATTTGTTTTAGAATTTATAAAACACTTAAATTAACGAAAGTGTAGTATTCAGAACAGGACGTATTATTGCTCGTCGGATTGGTTGGGGTCCTTTCTTCCCTTGCTATCTTTCTTGTGTAACTCAAATCATTAACACCAAACGAGAGCGCAAAAAAACACGCCCGTTCACTTGGAAAGATGACATAAATAAGAACAAGAAGTAAAACTTCAGTCAAGTGTGAGATTTCCCGTACACAAAACGGTGGAAGTGAAAATAAATTGTATAGACTTTGTATATTTGTTTTAGAATTTATAAAACACTTAAACTAACGAAAGTGTAGTATTCAGAACAGGACGTATTATTGCTCGTCGGATTGGTTGGGGTCCTTTCTTCCCTTGCTATCTTTCTTGTGTAACTCAAATCATATAATGCGCGAGATAAATCAAAATATAACAGTTTCAACAAAACACAAAAAAAAACCAAATGATTCCGCGACGTCGCCGATAAGATAACCAAACAAACTCCGGAGGATTATGGGATCACAGGTGCTAGGTACCCCTATTCTCTACCCACCCAAACTTGAAAAGGTAATTTAATTTACCATTAAATAAATTATCGGTAGTTTAATCATGTTTCCAATTTTTCATATTGCGCAGTCTTACCAACTAATTTTCTTTGCGCCGTCTAACCAACTAGTTTTCTTTAATTCATTTATGTTCATATTAAAAAAAAATTTAAGATGCAAAACAAGAAGAACTTTAATCAAGATTCGTCTTAACCGATTATTTGAAGAATTTTATAGTGATTTTGCAAGAACAAAAAAATATATACATAGATTTTAAATTTTCGTCGCAACTACAAAGCGCTGCGGCCTATAATGTTACCACCCATGTATGCACGGTTAAAACGAAAGGAACACGAAAATTATAAAAATTATATAGGTGATTTTAGCTCGATGAGTAAAAGTGGAATGATTGCACTTTATGATTTCTTAGGCAATATTTACCAAAAATTTCCTTTCAGCCTTTCCGTAGCAGATTACAGAAGTATTTGAAAACAGTTAAATAAATAAAATACAATTTTAATTTTTATTAAATTGAAAATATTATCAAAAAACCCGTTACTGAAAAAAATAATTAATAATATTCTTTTTTATTACATATACCTATATCTAGATCTATACATATTTACAATTATACATTTACCGGTCACTAATAACCAATAAGGGTCGAACTTAAAACAATTTGCATAAAATTAAGATCGAAATCCATAACAAATACAAAGTCGCTGTTTTGAAGTATATTAAAATATGTTGAGAACAAGAAAGAAACCCAACTTCGGCACACCGAATTTTGTATACACTTGCGATTTTCAATTGGAATATTAAGAATCAGTTCATTATATTCATTAAAAAGGAAGGAACAACAAAAATATTAACCATAACTATTAAATTAAAAGTTTTATATGTAGTTGTAGTTTAAGATTAATGGTTTTGCATTTTTATCTCTATTCTATTGTTTCTCTATCATTTTTATGGCAGATAGATATTAAAATCATTTGTTTCACATAAAATTAAAACCAAAATTGTAAAATAAAAAATTTTAGGAGTAGATGAAAATATCATGATCAACATCAACAGGATTATTTTTATACCCTTGCAGGGTATTATAATTCCAGTCAGAAGTTTGCAACGCAGTGAAAGAGGCACCTCCGACTATAAAAAGTATTTATATTCCTGATCAGGAGCATCAGCCGAGTCGATCTAGCCATGTCCGTCTGTCCATCTGTCCGTTTCTACGCAAACTAGTCTCTCAGTTTTGAAGCTATCTGAATGAAACTTTGTAGTTGGTCTTCTATATACTCTCACTCGTATATATGTCTGAACGGGCCAGATCGGAGGACTATATCATATAGCTGCCATAGGAATGATCGGAACATTTTTACAAAAAAAAATTATAACATTTTCAGTTTTCAACAGAAATTAATCAAATTTGAGATATAGATATAGATGCAATACAAACGATCGTTAGATGTGGAGGAAAAATGCAAATCTGTGAATGTAAAACTGCAAATATTATATATTTAGGTGAATGAAATGAAAGCAGCTATTACTTCATTATTTTTTAACATCAATATATATGATTTATTAAACGGTTTTATTTTGCTCACCCGGTTTGTTTTCTTTATTCTTGGGTCAAATTTAGTAATTCAAATTTCACCCTTTTCCTGTCAACCGATTGATCTGAAATTTTGTATACACTTTGGATTTCGGTGACAATACAATTATGTTTATTCATTATCAAGATGATGATGATGATTATAATTCCCACGACTGTATCTATTTTATTATTTTTTGGCTTTTAGTACATTTATCTTAAACATTGCAATGTATGTTTAACATAAAACCGTTTAAGTTAAAAAGTTTTTTACCTATTTTTATTATATTGTATGAATTCCTAGTCATAGAAGTTCTATCTGCAAGGGTGTATAAACTTGCCGAAGTTAGCTTCCTTTCTTGTTTTTTTGTAATTTTCCGATTGTTCCTATGACAGCTATATAATATAGTAGATGCATTCTTATAAAATTAAAACTAAAATTTTAAAGTAACACAAACTGGCCATATCTTAAAATGGATTGAAATATGTTGAAAATCAGGAAAAGTTAAATTTGTTTTTTTTTTTAGATCGTTTCTACGACAGTTATATGATCTATTCGTCCGATCCGGTCAGTTCTGACTTAAATATACATGCGAATAAATAAAAGTATAAATACAAAGTTTTATTAAGATAGTTTTTAAACTGAGAGACAAGTTAGACGGTAAGGACGTTGAGGAAATTTTTGGTATGAATACTGTCTCTCCTTTGGCTCAGCCAATATAACGGTTTCAATAAAAAATTTGTAAAGAGTTTTAACTTGCAATCTGGTTCTGTTGCAAAATGTTAGGGGTTAGGTTTGGTTACGTGGGCGCCACGCATAGGTCAATGTGGCCCTTAGTTTTCCGGGTGTTGTTTGTATGGACCTGGAGATTTTACGCGGTTTCGTTCTCCTTGAAGATCAAGGTGTTTTTCTGCGAAGGCAAGTAGTTTATCTGGTGTCTTCTTCGAGGCATCTTCTAGTGATGCCAGTACTGGGGCACCTAAGCACAATATTCTTGCTTGCAACAGTGCTATAACTTGACCAGCATAGTCATGATCTTCTGTGCTCTGTCTTCATCGACCATTCCTTACTCGCTAGTAATTTGAATATCCTGGACAGCTCATAAGCATTCTCACTTCCTGGGATGTCGCTATGTCCGGGTACGAAAGCTATTTGTACTCTGTACTCTGCTAACCTATTCAGTGCCTCTTTGCATTTAACTAGGTTTGATGTAGTCCTTGCTCTTGCGACAGATTTTATGGCCGCTTCTCTATCTGAGTAGATACTTACCCTCGTATTTTGAAAGTCTTAATTTGATGAGATTTAGCTTAGCTAATCCTCGAGCCGTCCGTTTAGAGTGATACCTCAGTGTCAGTTTCTTTCGTTATCAAAAAGTTCATCTTGTCAGGTTTCATACAGTGCCCGGTGTGGTAATTCTTCTAACTCTGGCTTGCTAAGCAACACCCCCCCTATCCCGGATCTGCCTATCCTGTATGCAAGCTGTGCGTGTTTTGTGTTTTTTTTTTCTACATGCTTGGAGAATTGCTTGCAACCTTCTACCTATACATGTTTTTGTTGTCTGCAGCATTGCTGGTATGATTCCGTCGGGACCCGGTCTTTTGTACTTGTCGAAGAAGTCGATCGCCCAATCCTTTCCATAGCTATTATCTCTTCCACTTGTATTTGTTGGACTGCCCTTTGGCTTTCCGTTGTTGCAGATTCTTCTATCCGGTTTGCTGTGCAGTGTGTCTGCAGCAGGACTTCTAGTGACTCTTCCCCTAATGTCGTGCATGTGCCGTCAGGCCTGTTTATAAGTGTTGGGCTAGCTCGCCCTCTAGCTATAGTATATCTTTTTTTTGTATTCCTGCTGTAGCTCCGTGCACGGTCGCCAGTCTTTGGATTGTATTAAAGGTCTTCCTTACATTTTTTTTGAGAACGCATTGCTTTTAGCGCCACCGTTGTGTGTATGGCTTCTTCGAGTATGTAAGTCTGCACGACTCCAAATACGCATTGTCGAGAATAGTACTAAAGTCCTCGACGTACTTGTCGATTCCTTTTGGGATGGACCGAACCGAAAAACATACCTGCTTTCATTTCATTCACATATACATATTATTTTTACAGTTTTTCATTCACTGATGTGCATTTTTCGTCTATATATCAAACGATCGTTCCTATGTGAGCTATATGATATAGTTGTCCGATTTTCATAAAATTGTACACAAAACTGTAAAGTAATATAAAATTGGTATATCTCAAATATGATCAAATTCTGTTGAAAACTGAAAATATAATTTTTTTGTAAAAATTTTCCGATTATTCCTATGGCAGCTATATGACATAATCGTCCGACGCGGTTGTTTCGACATACATATATACGAGTGAAAGTATATAGAAGACTACTACAGTTTCATTTAGATAGCTTTAAAATTGAGAGACTAGTTTGAGTAGAAACGGACAGACGGACATGGGTAGATCGGATCGGCTGTTGATCCTGATCAAGAATATATATACTTTATATGGTCGGAGGTGCCTCCTTCACTGCGTCGCAAACTTCTGACCGAAATTATAATACCCTGCAAGGGTATAAAAAGAGACTAACCTCTCTCGTTTGTTTCCTTACTTCTCCGCAGTGTGTGCCTGTTCGCTACTTTAAATATGGCCATTACAAGGTTTGTGTTGCTAAGAGTGGGATATAGAAGTGCGTTAAGGTTGTTTTTTATGATTATACCCGCTCTTGTCCTTCCTGTCAAGTTAGTAAATATTATTGTATATCCTTTGACGGCCATGCCAGATACCGAATCTTTTTTAGCGCTCGATCTCAGCAACCCTGGAGTTAATGCTGGGTCGAGGGCTGTGCCAAGGGGAGCGGCTGCTGTGAGCCCGTTGCGGGTAGCTGGGATCCGCCTAAATGCTGCCCTCCAATTGCGTTTTTTTTGCGCCTTGGAGACTCATTTAATAGCGTATATTGGTAAATAGTAATTTTTTTAAATGGGCCGTACTGACTTGAGCCTTCTTCTGCTGATGGGGGGGGGAGGCGACTTAGGTTGGTGGTGTCGCCTTGGTAATGTCTGTTGATGGTTGTGGTTGATGGTTTGGGGAGCGCTTGACTTAGCACTGCCCACCGTACTCGACGAAGTTAATGTCTCGTCGACCAAGTGCAGCAAATCATCTTCTTCGATTTCGGAGATAGAGTGGGGTTTTACCTCCTTTTTGAGCATAAAAGAAGGTCGACCATGGCTTCGCCCCGAAGCCGCGACAAGACCACTTACGACCCATATAAACGATTCACCAAACAATGCGTCGAATCGGAGCTCTTCTCGTAGTTCGAAATCAATGCGAAATTTTTTTTGATTTTCTAGAATAAATTAATTAAGTAAAATATTTTAAAATATTTAAACCTTTAACTATGCTATGAACTGAATTTCGTGGATAGAAACGATCGTTATATTTAGAGGAAAATTCAAAACTGTGAATGTAAAATTGTAAATATAATATCTTTTGTTTATTGACAAAAATTTGTATAATTCCTAGTGATCGAATTGCAATCTGCAAAGATATAAAATCCTTTTCTTGTTTTTTATTTGTTTTATTATTTCTATGATTCTTAATTCTTCTAGGGCGGCATGTATATATTCCAAATATTGGATTCATATGCTGTTAGCGGCTTTTGCTTGCTTTGGCTCATATTTTTTGAATGCGTTTCTATATCATGGTGTTACGGCGTCGATCGTTTCTATGATGGTATCAAGGATATGATTGGTTACTATCCAACAGTTTGGTGGAAGTTCTGTTGGTGCGTCACCACACCAGCTATATGTGTGGTAAGTATTTTTTTTGGGCACCTACCTACCTGTAAGGTACAATTATTATATTTCTTCGTTATAGGGCGTATTTTTCTTTAACATTGTTCAATGGACGCCTATAAAATACCTGGATTATAGCTATCCATGGTGGGCGCATGCCTTTGGTTGGTTTACAGCGTTATCATCGATGCTCTATATACCAGTATATATGTTTTGGTTATGGAAACGTACGCCTGGTGACCTTAGTGAGGTAATATATTCATAAAAATATTATCGTGTCATTATTTATTCATTTTTTTTATATCTTTATCATAGAAAATCCGTGCTATTGTGCGGATAGATGAAGATGTATCCCGTTTACGAGAGAAAATGCAGAGGGAAGCATATGCTAAGGAGGTTGATTTCTCATTATAAATATTTATTTATCCTAAGTTAACTTATAGAAAATATTAAGATTACTACTTCGTTTAGCATTTTATATTCATGTAATCATAAATTGGTCAATTTATGTAAACTTGTGTTGTCTCCTTGATATTTTTGGAATCAATTTATTCTGTTTTTGATCTTAATAGCTTCTTAAAAAAACCTTTCAACTAGTCTAAAAAATCAAGGGTTTTAAGTGTTTTTTATGGAGTACTTACTCAAATAGTAGAACAACGTTGACCCCATATCCAAAGTGATAAGAATATTCAGCTTGTAAACAAATTAATATCTACACGTGAGAAATTTTATCATTGTTTCGTCTGCATGCATCCATTATACGTTCTTAATTAATCAAAGTCCTGTTTTCATCCATTAGTTTAGGCTAAAAAAAAAATTAATCCAAAATAAAAACTTGTAATACCGAATCGCAAGAATTTAAATAAAATAAGTCATTCTTGGACTTTGTTTAGTTGTTTTATAAACTTTTGTAATAACTTATAATAATTATTTAAGGATAATTTGAACAAAAGAATAATGAGAAACCGTAATTCAAATGTAATATAAAACATGTCTTTATATTTACCTATATAATACATAATATGCGTATAGAGTTTCAGAGAGTTTCGCTTATCATACCATAAGAATGTCCCATTGTTGCTTTGTTGTGTCAAATAAAATAAGAATCTTTAACTGAATTTTAATTTTGGATGGGAATCACAATGATCAAGTTGTTTGCCTTACATACTATACGGTATACGATAGGCATAAAGTAAGTAGTTTGTATCTGTGAGGTAAGTTGTAAAAATACAATAAATATTTTCTTCTATATGCCGCCAGCAATCGCAAGCTATTGTGTGATCTGGCATAAACTATATTCTAATTCGGGACGCTGGTAAAATCGTTTAGTGTTAAGACTGGATATTTTGCAGCTTACTGTCAAAAACAAAACAAGTTAAAATATATATTTTTTCATTTACAAAACTCAAATCTTCACCAAATATTTGACACACATTTTTAAAGTTTAAAATGTCATCGTCACTCATGCCTCACTTCCTTATTAGGTGTTTTTGGTTGACATCAAACGTATGTGTGTGTATACACACCAGATATTCTCCGCAGTAATTGGTTTAAGAATATCTGGATGCCGCAATACCATAAACTTGAAACCCATATCTCCAAGTGGGTGCAAGGATGGACTTGTATATCCGGACCTTATTTGCCAGGCTGAGGTGATTATTTGCCTTCAGCAGCCAGTACAGCCTTCTGACCTTATCCTCCATTGAGCGCCTAACTGTACTTGTATGCTTGGCGAAGGTTAATCGGGTGCCTAAAGTGACCCCATGTACTTGAATTCTGTTTGTGTCGCATGGACCTCGGCATATCGTGGGTAAACAAGCTGTTGTACAGTCGGTCCCAGCATGCTTCCTTAGGGAACTCCAGCCTTAATCAATCTTTGGGAGGTTAGGGTTCCATCCTGGACCACCCTGAATGTCCTTTCAGATAAAAATCTCCTAACCATTTCGAATAGTTTCGGGTTAATTAAGTGATCTAAGAGGCAGGGTTTTTATAACACGGTTGTCGATTTGATCCTCTACAGGGGCTTTCTTGTCATTAAGCTTTTTAATGTTCTATTTGGTGTATTATGCAAGCTTGGCAGCCACTATCTGTTCTCTCCGGGCAGAGACTGTTGCGAAGGGATTAAATCTACCTTCCAGATTTTGAGGAAAAATTTCAACTCTGTCTTGTGTGGATCTTCCCATGTGCCATCTTCCTTTTTGACACAAATCTTAGGAGTAGCTTGCCTCTTCTAGGATCTAGTCAGCTTCCAAAGCGAATAGTTGGAGCTCGCATCAGCTGTCACGTTATCCAGCATATGATCCGTAGCTTCAGCCTTGAGTAATGCTAGTTTTTTCCGTTCTCAGTTTGAGATCCTCCTGAACAACCTGCTTATCCTTATGTCGGATGCCTCTTCTTCAGCAACAGCAATCCCTCTACTTCAGAAGGGAGCAGACAATTACGCCTTGCCGTAAGAGAGCTTGACCCCGGTGGGGCCGCAACAGCAGCAGCCTCCCTAATCTTTGTAATGAGGATGTTGATGTCTGAATCCACGTCCTCCTTCATGTTTAGGGAGGTGAAAAGATAAAGGGAGTTATTCTGTGAATCTTGAAAGACAGAGAGACAAAATCCTGGTTTCGGCAGACTGGATAGCACACACCAAAGTTGTTATAAGCGGCAAATGATCAGAGCTAAGATCATGCTCGTTTCTAATGGAGAGTAGGTTACTTGCAATCGATTTGTAGTTAAAAAGATCAATAAAAGACGGGGTGACCCTAGAGTCGCTAGAATTTGTGCCGAAGAATTTTTTATAGCATCATGTAGAGCGCTCCCTCTACCGTCGACTCTGTAACTACCCCAAAGACGATGTTTGTATTAAAATGCCCGCCTTAGATTAACTTATACCCCAGTTCTGACAGAAGGTAATCCAACTAAAGACTAGTCCAACTTAATGAAGGAGGAAGATATAAGATATGCTGCACCAATCAGTAACTCTTCCTGCTAGTTGAAACCACGACGGTAGCTAGTTGAATTTTCCAATTTCTTACAACATGAAGGTGGCAATAGGAAATTCCTTTCTTGATCAGAATGGCTGAACAACCTCGGCGAGTATTGCTGGGTCAGCTCTCAGGCATTTGAAACTTGCAAGAGTTAAGTTTCATACAAGGGTTGATGCCAGGCTGCGGGAGTTGCTACTATGAGTGATAGCTGTGCGACCATCCTTTGAAATCTTTTATCATTTGGAAAATACTCAACAAGTCAGGAGTGAGTATTGCTGGGGTAGTCAGCTCTCAGGCATTCCAAGAGTAAAGTTGATACCAGGCAAGATTAAAGTTGATACCAGGGTGTAAATATGTATTCGCAATTAACATGTCGTCAATTTTGTGCTGTATGTTAAATATAAGCAGCTCATTCACATTTAATGCCAGCCAGCGGGCGTTTGAGGAATAGGCTCACCACGTGGCCCAGTGACATCCGCAAAGGACAGTCCACAGCCGAGGACGGGATAAATTGGTTTCGACTACGGGAACTGAATTATCGAGAAGCAGCAAGGTTAATAGAAAAAAAGAGTGAGAAGTTCCGATGATCACTAGCAACGTTCGCAAAAAGGAGCGATCACGCTGGAACGGGAAAACAGAGATTAACGCACCTAGCAAAATACTAAAATTTAAGAAGCTGTACAGCGACACCCGAGATTGTGATAACCAAGCCGGAACAAAACGAAAGAATGGAGAACACAAAGGAGACCATCATGGGAAAAAAAAGTGGAAACAAAAATTGTGGACACAGTGTAGATTTGTTGAATTCGAGAGAGCGCTGGAAAAGCAAAAACACCACTATAATCTGCGGAAAAGAAAGTGGAAGCCAGCAGTCAAAGAACTAGTTTGGTGCAAAACTTACCACTTGTCCAAAGCGGTGAGCCAGCTCAACCCAAAACTGGCACACAGAACCACACTTAGGAACAGATACAACCCCGGACCGCACCCATAACCCAACACTGGACAATGAACATGATCTAACACAACACTCAAAGCATGATCTAACCCTAAACCCAACCCTAACAACAGCTGTTTCATCGCAAAAACTAATAAACGCCATTTATTTACAGAGAGAATGCATAAGTTTCAGGAGAGCACAAGGCGGTTCAAGAAGAACCACGCAAAGACAACAGCAGCGAAGTCAAGGGCCATATTGGTAGAAGCGCAGGTATGCAATAAACCTTGTGGAAAAAGGAGGCGCCAGCAAAAATTGGCAGGTTGGCAACAATCCGCGAGGAGGTGCGCGAACCGCCAGCAATCGTCCTTCCGAGTCGGAGCAGGACAGCGTACCTACCGAGAAAGCGGAGCGGCTGGAAATCAAGGGCAGAGGATGCGGCACCTGGGGCGATGGTGAAAGAAAAGGCGTGCGAGCCTCCGGCGAAGTTGACGGCGGCGAACGTCCTACCAATCCGGGACAGACACAAAGCAAAAGCTTTGATATGAACGCCACGAGACCACCACAGGACGCATACACTACGAGAGCCGCGACTTGGGCTACTGCACAACCAGCGCCACTACTACAGATGGCATCAACATCGGCATAGATTTTTTGGCTTCTAAATAATAATCAAAAATATACGAAAAATAATGTCGTTAATTGGACATACATTCTTTTTAAATTTAATTCATAAAATTGTTTAAACTTTCCGATGCTAATGGTTCCGTTTACGTTTACACCTTTAACAAAAATACTAATACGGGACCTTATTGAAAGCGCGTTATCCAGTCGCTGAACCAGAAAAGGTAACCATGCAACGGAAAATATTCAGGTACAAACAGCGAATTTATTTGGCCTGTAAATAATAATCAAAAATATACGAAAAATCACTTTTCTTCTGAAAAGTCCATGTCGTTAATTGGACGTATATTTGTTTGAACATTTAATTCATGAAATTGTTTATATTATCCGTTGCTAATGGTTCCGTTTCCTTCACACCTTTAACAAAAATACCAAATCGGACCTTATTGAAAACGCGTTATTCAGTCGCTGAACCAGAAAAGGTAACCATGCAACGGAAAATATTCAGGTACAAACAGCGAATTTATTTGGCCTGTAAATAATAATCAAAAATATACGAAAAATCAATTTTCTTCTGAACAACTGACCGGATTTTGATAAAGCACATATCAAAATGCTGAGAAAGCCCACGTCGTTTATTGGACGTAATGTTCTTTGAACAAATAATTCATGAAATTATTAATATTTTCTTTGCTAATAGTTCCCATTTCGTTCACACCTTTTACAAAAGTACCAAATCGGACCTGTTGAAAACTCGTTATCCAGTCTCTGAACCAGACAAGGTAACCACACAACGGAAAATATACAACTACAAATGGCGAATTTATTTGGTTTGTAAATAATAATAAAAGTAAAGAAAGGATTTTGATAAAACAGAACTAAAAGATTACTTGGGCCATTTCGTTCATTGGACACATACTTTCTTGAACAGTTGATTCCAGACATTTAAAATATTTCCCATTGCAAATGGTTACGTTGTCTGGTTCTAATAAAAGTAAAGAAAGGATTTTGATAAAACAGAACTAAAAGATTACTTGGGCCATTTCGTTCATTGGACACATATTTTGTTGAACAGTTGATTCCAGACATTACAAATATTTCCCATTGCTAATGGTTACGTTGTGTGGTTCAGCGACTGGATAACAAAGCGGCCGTCAGCCGATAGGGTGCACAGGGGGATCAACGGATGACTGTGCCATCCGCCGTAACTGTGTACACCATCGGTAGTGCGACTATACTCTCCAAGCGAGGGCGACTGGAAGCAGGTCCCCAGTCGAGGCTCGACCGGGGATGCTGACCAATTGTAGTTGGGCGGACTTAGGCAAGTCTTTCATCAGCCTCCCCTCAAGTCAGGTGTGTGATGCGACCCGTGCACACTGACTTCCAGGTTCGCAGCTGAGGGGTTAATCCAGCAGTGTCTGCACGGAGCCTTCCCAGGGCTAGGCAACCCTGGGTCGTAAGTGGCCTTACCGCAGTTTTGGGGCGAAACTGCGGTCGACCTGTATTTAATGCCCCAAACCCCCTCTGGCGCGCTGCGCTTGACAGGTCGAGCAAAGCGGGCGTTCATGATATGTTATGACTTCTACGAACCGAGCTTCGGAACTCCCGGGAGAGGATAAACCCCAAAAACTGTCAACGAAGGACGAGAAGGAGATGCAGAGGCCGAGATTGGTCGCTGCATCTCACATTGCATCGGAGACCGACGAGGAAGAGTCGCAATCCGAGGGGAGGGCGAGTAGCACTCCCCAATCTATACACACAGGTGGGGCTCAGCTGGGCACCACCTCTGAGATGGCGAAAATGTCTCACCATCAGAGACGAGCGGGGGTCAACAGAGCCTGCTTCGTTCTCGGCAAGATAGCCAAGAACGAGGCTGAGGGCAAGACTGACACTCGGGATGCCGAGGACAAGGCCAAATTCCTTGCGGAGATCGCGGAATTTGAGCAATATAAACCGGCCAAGTTGGCCGACATGGCGACCGACATGTTGGTTAGCATGCCGACCGGCCCCATCCCCTCCTTCGACTCCTCAGACGTGGTTAGAGGGCACCGAGTCATCAGGTGCTACGACGGGTTCTCCCGAAGCTTCCTAGCGGAGTGTGTGGCTAAGATTAGCGACACATGGGCTGGCCTTAAGATTAGGCTAGTCCACGCCAGGGAGATTCCAAGGAGACCCAGAGCTCGCATCTGGTTACCTAAGGGCCAAACTGGCCATGCAAGGGTGATTGCCTGTCTGAAGGCCCAGAACCCAGACATCCATACAGAGGACTTGACCATCCTCAGAGCAGAGCAGGAGATGAAGGCGAGCCAGCCTTTCCTCCTGCTGATCAACCAGCGCTGTCTGTCTCAGCTGGAGGCAAATGACCACAAGGTCCGGTATGGCATCAGGAAGGCCAAGATAAAGGTCTTCTTGGCCGAGCCGGACGAGATTCTGGAGGAGGTCGATGACACCAACAAATTGTTGGACGACATTGTCATCAACGACAAATCCCCTGACGCCACCCCCACCAACATCAATGTCGAGAATCGTGCAGATTAACCTGAAGCGCAGCTCGCACGCTTCAGCTAATCTCACGATCCTTCTAAGGCAGAGGGATATCGACATCGGTCTGATACAGGAGCCTTGGACCAGGGACGTGCAAGTCGCTTGACTGAGAATCCAAGGATACACACTACTGTGCACAAACTCGAATGGTAGGTCGAGAGCTTGCATTGTAATCAAGAATTATTTTAATGCTTTTCTCTGTCCCAATCTCAACACACCTGACCTAGCAGTGGCCAGATTCGTGGCGGCGGATGGGAGCGGAGTCACCCTATCATCTGCGTACATGGCCCATGACGAGCCGGCTCCGCCTGAGCCGAAAGTCAAGCTGCTGCAATGGGCGGAAGTGATGAAGACGACCCTGGTGCTCGGCTGTGATGCGAATGCGAGGCACACGCTCTGGGGGAGTTCGGAGACTAACGAAAGAGGTGAGTCACTCTTTGACAATATTATTTTGTAGAAATGTTACGATATGTAATAGGGGTAATACGCCGACCTTCATCTTTCCGAGCACGGAAAATTTTCAAGGTTGGGATGAGGTGTTAGACCTCACATTACATATAGAGCAGAACAATTACAGAGTCGAGAACTGGAGGGTATCGACAGAACACTCCTTCTCAGACCATAGGTACATTTTCTTTGAAATAACGACACCAGTTAAGAAACAGGTGCCAAGAAGAAACCTCCGTAAGACGGATTGGAACAGTTTCAGTGAAATTGTTCTATCTAAAGTAAACGGCTGGAGGATCAAGACTATATCCACTGCAAGGGCACTCGACAAGGAGGTGGAGAACCTAACAAATATTCTGAATAACGCCTTCAAAAAAACATGTAAGCTAACATTCTCGAAGAAGCAATACCCACCGTGGTGGACAAAGGAATTAAGCGAGCTCAGAAAGAGCGCGAGAAAGTCCTTCAACAACAACTATGTAACCCGGGATTGGGAAACATACAAAGAAGCACAACAAATTTACAAGGCCAAGAAAGAGTCCTGGCAAAACTACTGTGAGTCACTAGAAGGCATAAAAGACACGGCGAGAGTAAGCAAAATTCTCGCTAAAGGGCACATAAGCCCTACCCTGATCAACAGAGCAGACGGCTCTGCTACGACAACAATTGAGGAGTCACTAGAGCTACTAGTTAACACCCACTTCCCAGCAAGCCTACGAGTGAGCTCGGAACCCGAGGAGGGAACGAACACTCACATGGACACACCTACGAAAGACATCATTACCACTGAGCGTATTCAATGGGCAATAGATTCTTTCGAGAAGTATAAAAGTCCGGGTCCAGACGGCTTAATACTGGCAATGCTACAATCAGCAAAGGACAGCATTAGCAAATGGCTAAAAGCCATTTACGAAGCTTGCTTAAGACTGACGCACATCCCACTGCTATGCAGGGAGGCAAAAGTCATCTTTATACCAAAACCGGGCAGAAGGGGGCATATCCTAGCAAAGGATTATAGACCGATAAGTCTTACCTCCTTCGCCCTGAAGACACTAGAGAGACTCTTTTACGACCACATCCGGGAGTCTCTAGAGGGACATCAGCTCTCGGATGCGCAGCATGCATACCGCAAAGGAAAATCAACGGAAACAGCGCTACACGTGGTTGTACATCATGTCGAGAAGACACTACAATACAAGCAATACACAATGGCAGCCTTCCTAGACATCGAAGGCGCGTTCAATAAAGTGAACCCCGACTCTATCCTGGGCTCCCTCAACTTGTTAGGTATTGAGAGAGGCATCAGAGAGTGGATCGGGGTCATGCTAAAGAGCAGGACGATCACAGCCGAACTGAGTGGCACTCACCTCACGCGGACTGTGAAGAGAGGCACACCTCAGGGCGGGGTACTATCGCCCCCACTCTGGCTCACAAATATGAACGCCATATTGACAGATCTCAATACGGGTGGAGTTAAAGCAGTTGCGTACGCAGACGACGTTGTACTGCTAGTATCAGGACCATACCCTGACGTTATTAGCGGAATAATGACAGGTGCGCCAGGGCGACTAAATAAATAGGCAAAAACCTGCGGACTAGGTATCAACCCCACTAAGACAGAGCTTATGCTCTTCACACGAAGAACAAAGATTCCACCCTTCAACATGCCCAGTATAAACGGCATGGAGTTAAAACTAGCGGAGAGAGCGAAGTACCTAGGAGTAATTCTGGATAAAAAGCTCTCATGGAAAGAAAACATTGCAGAAAGAGTAAGGAAAGCAAGCATTGCCTTCTACTCCTGCAGAAAAATGTTTGGGAACAATTGGGGACTGCACCCAAAGGTCAAGGGAATGTTGGCCGAGGTACGACAAAAAACGAACCAGTGAACTGCTATCCAACAGCAAGCGGGATATTAGCAGGTTCACGGCACTCACAACAGGACATTGGCCGATCGGATCGCACGCAATGAAGTTGGGACTGTCATACAATGCAATCTGTAGAAGCTGTAAGCAACCTACAGAGCAAATGACCCCGGAACATCTGCCCAGCGCTAAACCACATCAGATTTCGCCACTTTGGTGCCTACCAGATGGAGTCATTGGGAAACATAGAAAGTTCAGCAATTCTAGGTTTCCTCACTGACTCTGGATGGCACTGATAGTGAGTTACAACAACAAACAGGGAGTGGAACAAAAAGGAGCTTAGCTCTAATTGGAGGCCCCAGCAAGGGGCCTCACCACTGTAACCTACCTACCTACCATAACAAAGCTCACCTGTGAGCTTTTGTCTGTGTATCCGTTGGCCGTGTGGTTGGTGTAAAAGGAATATGCGTTAGAGCGAGACGACCGGTATGTGCGTTCATCCAATTTCTGTGGTTTGTTTACCCAAAGCAATGTTTTATTTTTTTATTGCAGGGACGCTAGCAGAGCAGCACAGCGGCAGCAGCTGCAGAGAAACAGGGACAGCAGCAGCGGCAGCAAAAGAAGACGCGTGAAAGCGAGACGACCGGTATGTGTGCGATCATATCTTTTTTACATTTTCGGTTGCTAATGGTTCCGTTTCGTTCACACCTTTAACAAAAATACTAAATCGGACATTATTTAAAACGCGTTATCAGTCGCTAAACCAGACAAGGTAGCCTCGCAACGGAAAATGTTTAGCAATGATGAATTTACTTGGCTTGTAAATAATAATCAAAGATATATACGAAAAATCATGTCGTTATTTGGACATACATTTTTTTAAATTTAATTCGAAAAATTGTTAATATTTTCCGTTGCTAATGGTTCCGTTTACGTTTACACCTTTAAGAAAAATACCAAATCGGACCTTATTGAAAACGGTCTATCCAATTGCTGAACCAGACAAGGTAACCTCGCATGGGAAAATATTTAGCTAAAATCGGCGAGTTTATTTGGCTTGTAATTAATAATTATGTTACGGAACTGCCTTTCTTTGGGCATCGCCGGGCTAGCTCAGGGTGCCCAGGGCTGGGTCCGACCCAATGCCCGCAGTCCGCACAATTAGAATATACCGAATTAATCGGACGTCTCAGACTAAACTACAAGTGTCATCACTAACAATACAAAAAGGTAAACAAACACGACAATTAAGCTGCTGGGTTGAATTTGTGGCTTGGCTGGTTCCGCCACGACGCGCCCACCCATCCAGTGATGCCTCCTCCACCTTTCGGGGCATCACCCATCTCCGGCACGCCGGAGCTTACTCCAGGCGGTCTAGCGATTGGCCCATCTCCCCCCAGGTAAACTTACTCCATTTTCATTTTCTTAACTTTTACTGGCTATTGATTATAAATTTTTGGCATCTTACATCTAACAGATTTACAAATATGGTTTAGGCGCCAACTCGCTTGTACCAAGGCTGCCCTTTATTGGGGACCGACAACGTTGGCGGAGGAGAAGCTCTTCGGCCACAAATTGGCCACGATTGGCTAACCAGAAATTTCCCTCGTTCACCTACTATCCCTACTGGAGCTCCATAAGAAATAGTCTAGGGTCGGGGTTCAAACACAACTGAGGACTTGCTAAGGGCTTCTTCCCCGTTCCCCTATTGGTCGCAGCGCATGGGTTGCACCAATCCCGGACCTAGGATACGATCAATCCGGAGGGCGAGAACAACACTCTAATACCTCACATCGAACACAAGTGGGCTCCGGCCGGCGGACTTGGCTGCGCCGGTCACTCTGGCCGGTGGTTGTTGGATGCGGGAGGGGCGGCGACGGCTCCGAAGCTGGCTCCGGCCGGCGGACTTGGCTTGCGGCGGCGGCGACGGTGTTTGATTGCGTTGGCCGGCGGACTTGGCTTGCGGCGGCGGCGACGCGGTGCCCAGCAGCTCGGGCGACGGCTCAGGGAAAAACGGCTCTGACGCTTGCGTGGGCCAGCGGACTTTGGTTGCGGCGGCGATGACGCTGTGCCCAGCAGCTCGGGCCACGGCTCTGGGAAAACACTCAGGAAATGGCTTTCCTTTCCGAAGTTAACCGCACCACGCACCACGTTATCCATCCAGTTTTTTTCTCCTCGTTTTTTATGCTCCCACCTCCCTTTATAGCCCGGTTCCGGGCTCCGAAGCTGGCTCCGGCCGGCGGACTTGGCTTGCGGCGGCGGCGACGGTGTTTGATTGCGTTGGCCGGCGGACTTGGCTTGCGGCGGCGGCGACGCGGTGCCCAGCAGCTCGGGCGACGGCTCAGGGAAAAACGGCTCTGACGCTTGCGTGGGCCAGCGGACTTTGCTTGCGGCGGCGATGACGCGGTGCCCAGCAGCTCGGGCCACGGCTCTGGGAAAACACTCAGGAAATGGCTTTCCTTTCCGAAGTTAACCGCACCACGCACCACGTTATCCATCCAGTTTTTTTCTCCTCGTTTTTTCTGCTCCCACCTCCCTTTATAGCCCGGTTCCTTTTCCTCTGTTCCGGACTCCAGCCGTTACTTTATCATCGCCGTTGCTGAGAGAAAGGGCAAGAATCCTTTCTCTTAGGCACTTTGAACTTCCCGGTTCGCCCCCTCCTGGTCCTACCAATCCCACCTATCCCTATCGATATATCGATAGTCCTTCAGCCCGTTCCCACCCGAAATGCAACACCACCCAAGGATATGGGGAGCTGCTGCCGGCTTCCAGCGGCTCGACAGGATCATTGGGAGCATTTGGATCTGTATCTCCAGCGCAGTTCCGTACGGTGCCCAACGCGGGGCCCACGTCTTACGGGAAGTACCCTTTCTCCAGTGTCTGGTCCATGTATACTTTGTGATCCCTCTTCCAGGTCACACGCGGATATCTTTGGCGTGGTATACACCCAAACTCCGGCCCTGCATGTCCTCGAGCTCGTACGCGTTGCTGCCTATCGTCCTCCCCACCCTGGCCTTGAGGAACTTCCTGGCAAACTTGTCGTTAAATTGCCTTCCGAAGTCGCTGAGAACGAAATTCCGGCAATACACCTCCTGGCCTGGCTTTGCGGCGAACTCTCTGGCCCTCTGGTTATAGCGTCGGCGACAGCGGTCGTACGAGGCCTCCAGACACTTGCGCACTTTCTCTTGCACGACTCGGAGCTTGTCCGCCGTTGGCATACCGTCCATCTCATGGTCTAACAGAGACTGCAGCTTCCTGGCCAACCGGTAGCTGGATCCATGCAGGAACATGTGGTGTCCGAACACCGTGAAAAACGGTGCTTCGCCCGTAGCCGAGTGAACTGCGTTCCGGAGGGCCACTTCGATCTCGGGAACGTAGGCATCCCATTCCCTATAATCGTTCTCCAGGAACCCTCGGATAGCCGCCAGAACGCTCCGATTCACCCGTTCCGCTGCGTTGCTCTGTTGAGAGTATATCGGAGTTTTCAAGTGCCGAATCCCAAAACTCTCCATGGCCTCTTCGAAAACCTTTGACACAAACTGTCGTCCATTATCCGAATGCACGATCTCTGGGACCCCGAACTTGTAGAAGACCTCGTTTATGAGGAAATCCACAACATTTGAGGCAGTCGCTTCCTTCATGGCCTTCAGGAACGTATATTTTGAAAAGTGGTCCACCACCATGAAGATCCAGGCATGCCCTTTCTTCAACCTCGGGTACTTGCCAGGGAAGTCGATGTACAGCTTCTGGAATGGCCGCTCCGTTTGTACTCGCTTACCGATTCCGACCATCATACGGTGATTCGGCGCCTTCGACTCCTAGCAGACCTGGCATCTTCGAACAAATTCCCGAACCTGCAGCACCATCCCGGGCCAGTAGAACTGCCTCCGAAGGATCTCCAGTGTCTTCCCCATTCCGCCGTGAGCTGCCTTTGGGTCCGCATGGGCTCGCTCTACCAGGCTGTGGGTCAGACTCGGCGGTATCCAGAGCTTCCACGCTGATCCGTCCACCGCGTCGTCCAAAGTTGCCGGGGAGGTTCGCTTGAAGATGAGCCCGTCCTCGATCCTAAGATCCGGTAAGTAATCCTTGTTGCCCAGGATCTCTTGGACTAACTCCTGGTACTCCTTTCCAGCAAATTCGGTGGTCTCAAAACCCAGCAACTCTGTCAGGTCCACAGAGATCTCCTCCACGCATCGCGAAAGCGTGTCTGCCACCACGTTCTCGTTGCCTTTCCGGTGTTCGATGGTAAAATTGAATCCCTGGAGCTGCAGAGACCACCTGGCCAGGCGTCCCGACAGATCTTTCATGGACATAACAATTTCAAGGTGGCGTGATCCGTGATGCACGTAAACGGCATGCCTTCCACGGAACTTCCGGATCGCCAGAAGGGCTGCCAGGCACTCTTTCTCGGTGACAGTGTAATTCACCTGGTACTTGTTCATCTTCGCCGAGAAGAATGCTATCGGCTGCTCCTGGTTGTCCTCGTTCTTTGGGATCCATGCTCAGACGACCTCCACCCACGACGAAACCCAAGTAAGTCAAAGACTTGAAGCTGAATTTAGATTTGTTCATGCCGATAGTTAATCCTGCTTCTCTTAGGCATTCGGCGACCCGTCGTAGGTATCGGAAGTGCGTCTCGATGTCCGGGGCCAGAATGAGCAGATCGTCCAAGTATACAAAAACGTTGGATCGGATCTCGGCTGGGATTACTCGATCCATGAGTCTCACCAGCCTCTGTGCCGCATTACAGAGCCCAAAAGGCATCACCCTGAATTGGTAGAGGGGCCGACCAGGAACTGTGAACGCCGTCAACTCCCAGCTCTTCTCGCCCAGTTCGATCTGCCAGAACGCAAATTTCAAATCCACGCTGGAGATGAAATGCGTTTGATCGATTCTGGACCGGATTCCATCGATACTGGGCAAGGGGTAAGCGTCCTTGACGGTCACGTCATTTAGTTTCCTGGCGTCTAAACAGAATCTATCCTTTCCAGGCTTCGACACCACCGTCGTCCGGTTGCTCCAAGGGCTCTTGCTCTCCTCGATGACTCCCAGGGCTAGCATCTTGTCGACTTCGTCCTCGACCACCTTTTGCTTCGCTGGCGATATTGGGTAGGGACGGTCCTTGAAAATTTTGGCGTCTTCCACCAGCTCTATGGAGTGTTTCTCCAGGCCAGTCGTTCCCAAACCATCCTTCTAGAAGGTGAGGATCCTCCGCTTGATTGCCTCTAGCTCTCGGTTCTCGGCTTCAGATAATGTCCAGGATTCGGGGTCTGTCTTTTCCTCGTCGTCATCTTCCTGGTCGGCGTAGTGCTCCATCTCCCTGGCGTGAACTTCTTCGGCTTTCTTCACCCCTTGAACCGAGATATCTCCAATTACGGTCGGAGCCAGGTCAAACTCCCGCCAAAAGTCGACGCCGAGGTATGCCGTTTGTTCCAGATAAGGGCACAGATAGAAATGAATGTTTTCTACCCTTCCCTCATACTCCACAGGTCCTCTATCCGGCCGATGATCGATCGATCCTCTCCAGCGGCAGTTCGCACCACCGAGAAGTACCTCTGCACCGGCACACCCATCGCGTCCACCAGTTCCCTGCAGCCTTTTCCGAGCAGACTAACGCTCGCTCCGGTGTCCAACAACCCAGTCAGCTGCTGGCCTGAAATCTTTACTCGGGCGAACGGTCTGGGATCCTGGGTGCCGCCCCGCTTGACGGCCGCGACGACTTCTCGGCGCTTCCGCTGGCGTTTCCGGAACCGATCTCGTGCCTTTCGAACCGTCCGGGAGACTTCACGCATGCCGCTCAGCTGATGCTCCTCGAATATACGGTTCCTTACCTCTAAATACCGTCGCATGCGCTCTTCATAGGGTAAGTATCTTAAATTATTTTTAGAATTATCCTTAACGTCTATCTTGTTATTTTTAGGGTCTCCTACTGCGCGGAATTCCTCGTTGGGCGAGCCCCTTCCACTCTGGGATCGCCCCGCCGTCCGTTTCCCATACAATTCGGGCACTTCGGAGCGACGGTGTCGGCCTTTCCGCAACGGAAACAGAAAACTTTTTTCAGCTCCTGCCCGCAGTCCCGAAAACCGTGGTCCATGACTCCACAATTCCAGCAGCCAGCCCGGAAAGGATTTCGAGGCCGCTCCCGGACTTCCTGCACTTGCAGTGGTTGCTCGTCTTCATCCTCCTCTGGCTCTGGAGCAAACGCCTCGCTGACTCGGTTCCGTTCCGCTCCTTGGTAGCGCGTTGGTGGTGGGAATTGGGCCCGAGCTCTGCGTCCGAAGGTACGCTCCACCTCGAGGCTCTCCTGCCGCAGTTCATCCACAGTGACAAGCTTCATCGCATACATGAAGCGAGCGATCCCTTCTCTTAACCCTTTTTTCATCACCTTAACCAGGTGACGCTCCGGCATCGGCTTCCTCAGGCGAGAAGCAAGGGTTTGCATTGCATGCAGATAATCGTCTACGCTCTCCCCTGGCTGCTGCTCCCGCTGCAGTAGCTGATGCATCCGCTGATGCTCCGTCTCATGGCTCTGGAACCGATCTAGCAGCGCTCGGCGTAGCTGATGCCAGCTGTCCAGTCGGTGCTGCTGCACGTGGATCCAAAACCACTCCAGGGCCCTACCTGTTAGCAGCGTGTGGAAATTTCTCATCACCTCGGCCCATGAGCAACGCGATTGCCTCTGGAGGTACTCCAAGCGAAACAGGAAGCCTTCGATGTGGTTCCGCTCGTCCTCACCGCTCAACGAAATGTTCCACCTATCCACCCTTGTGCCATGAGAACTGAATCCTGCATCCCAGTTTGCGTACGTCCGTTCGTCACGGAATCCGCCGGGGCGTCGGTCCTCGACACGCCAGTTTCGACCAACGCTGTCATCCCGACGCGTCTCCTCAACCTAGGTGGAACCGTCGGGGCTGAATGATTAGATCTCGGCTGGATCTGGCGCCCTCCTGGGCGGCTTCGGCGGATCTCGTGGCGTAGGCCTCGTTGCATGACCGACGGACGTCTGTCCATGCCTGGGTACCGCTCCGCGGGCGTCGTGCACGGGCTCCCTCGCTCGTCCAAACGGAGGTGGTGGCTGCTGTGGGCGCTGTTGTTGTCCTGTTGCTGTCGACTGCTGCTGCTGACTCTCGATCCCTCCAGGTAAGTGCTGCTACTTTGTGGCGGGTCTCAAAACTTCATTAATCAGCTTCATCATTTCCAGAAAACCGGCCCGCGTTGCGTGCCCGACAGCACCCTCCCCATCTGTGGACCACAACTCCTCTTCCTGGGCTGAAGGACCCTTCGACCTGAGCTGGTAATTATTTCCCCTGTCCCTGTCCATACTTCAATTCTTTAATTCCTAACCGCTACCGACTTTATTCACAAAATAAATAAATATGTAAACATGAATAACCTAACATAAATAAATGCACATGCAACAAATATGTAATTAAATAACGCAATAAATAAATAAATCAATAAATAAATAAATAAATAAATAAATGGAGAAATACATATTCGAATAAATAGATAATTAAATCTTCTTCTACCTGCGTACTCAACCAAAAAATTCACAAACTTTTCTTTTCCTTTCTAAATTCAGGGGAGATGGAGCCGATCAACCGCCGATGCTCCGTGCCAGATTCCCGCGTCATCAATTCGTCCCAGTAGTTTCGACTCCGGCCGCTCGTCAACTGGGCTAACTTTCAGCGGTGATGAAAGTCGCCAGTTAAGGACATCGGCTTTCAGCAGTATCCCGTAGGATTTTCCTTGATGCCTGGGACTTCAAGGCTCAGACTGCGATGGTCGCGCAGCGCGCAGTGAGACCTGCGGGTCGCGACTTCACCAACAGACTGATCCCAGGAAGCCTCATCCACCAGGAAAACCCAAGGATCTGCACAACATTTACTCTAACCAAAACATTTACATTGAAAACAACCAAACTTTACGTTATTATAAATAAACACTTGTTTCCCTATCTACTATATATCACAGTTTATATCACAGTGGTTCTTGACTCGTGCTTTCTGCACGGTCTGTGGCTAAGGGAAGCGAATCCGTCGTTCCCACGCCCGGATGCCACCACCCTGCCACCGCAGCACCC